>NW_014569021.1:0-4723 GCF_000743755.1 Blastocystis sp. subtype 4
ACCTCATCAACAGATATGATTGATTTTGATTTGAAATTGAAGACTATTCCAGCAGAAACTCTTCTACGTAGTTTAAAGGGTATTGCTAATGATCAACCTTTACAAACAAATTCAGCATATGCTGCTAAGAATGCATTCGAACGTCAATACATATGGTGGGAAAGTATTGCAGTTCCTGTGAATCTGACATATTTGTTTACTAATGGAGATCAGAGTTGGATCAATCAGATATCCTTCTATGGAACATCTAATTCTGTTCCTTTTCATGATTCAAGGATTAGTGACAGTACCTGATAAGAATGGAAGTTATGTGATTGTTCAAGCAGATGATTTGGTACATGTTCAAGATGATACATTCTTATATATGCAAGATCTCTACAAAGTAGATTTCACTCCATCTCGTGCATATGATGGTTTCCGTTTCTTATTCTATAAGGGCTACAACAATAGTAAAACCATCAGGTTGGAGAAAATCTACTTCTATGTTCGTTCAAATCGAATGTGTAAAGGAAGTTGGGGAAAGAAGATTCGTGTTGGAGACAGTCAAATTGAGAAGTGTTCTTTCAAGTATATTGGATACCGTGTTAAACATTGTACATTGGATGTTGAAAGGAAACCCATTTGGGAAACAGATGATTCAATGTGTATCAATCGATATGCTCCTAAAGGCATTTCATATGTTGATACTGTATTCACTGTTACTAATCTTCCTTACAGATCTTATGATTCTCTATTTGAGAAGATCAATGCAGTGGTTACATCAAATCTGACTGTATGGAATGATGATATCAGTTATCCTATTATGAAGTATCAGAATATCTATGATTGTTCAAGAGAAGTAATGATGCAGAAGAATTGGGTGATTATGTTGAAATGAAGCTCATTCCAATTCTTCCTCATTTGGGAATTGAAGCTGCTGATAAGATGGACAAGAGCCATGTTCGTCCATTCACAGTTGAATTTGATTTGAAAGCGACTTATCGTTCTCCTTTCCCTTGGAGTATAGTGTGTTGGATTGCGATTGGTGTTGTCCTTAACATTATGTTACTGGTGTTGGCTGTATTCTGTGGAAGACTTTCTGTCCGTTCTAATTTGGCTTCTGGAAAGATTCCATCTGTAAAGCGTCTGAAGAAATCTAAGACTGTGAAACAAGAAGAGGAGCGTCTTTTGTAGATATGATTTTGCAGTTCTATTGAAATATGTGTTCATAATCATTTATCAAAGTAATCTATCTAGAAGTGTTTGTGAAAATGACCTACACATCTGTCAAATAAACACAGAACATTAAGCCAAAATCCTTTTGGGTATATCGTTCCAAATGATACTGTTGTGATAGAGAGAAGAGTGCTCGACACTTCAATTCACTATTTATCAAACTGGATTACAAGAACAACCATTCTTCTGGAATATAGAGTTCATTGTACACACAGATCAAGTTTGAAAGAACAGAAGAATCAAAACAGTTTACAGGATCACGAAGAATGAGAGATTCCAATGTATTCACAGCTTGAGTCAAATCATTACTATGATAGTAACATGCAGAAGCATTCAGAGAAGCAGCACAGATCAACTCAGGAATCCTATTCTCAATTCCTACTCGAATACTTACATGGAAGAATTTATAGTCCGTTCAAAGTGTTCTAAGGCACTTTTCATTTCTCCCTTCATTGAATCCAGAACTCCATCAATCAGATGCACAACAGGAAAATCATCATTTGAATCACTAAATCGTTTCTTCATCTCTTCTAATCGCTTTGAATCTCCTTCCGATCCAAAGATACAAATTGCTAACAAATAGAGAGAACAATACTCAGATGACTGTCTATTCATCCACTCATTCAAGAGACAACAGAGAGAATCATAGTCATCTACTTCTTATTCTTATCAATCATTATCACATTCCTTGAGAAGAATCGTACAAATATCCTTCTGAATCCGGAATATCAAATGTGTATCTATCAATGATCCGGATCCCAATTCTTCGAGGAGAGTGTAGAGTTGCGTGAGAGGAACCTTGCCTTCTGAAATTGAAATCTCACAGTTTAGGATTGAAAGTAACATGGAAAACTCGGTGTCTTTGTCATTCACAGGTGTTGAAACCTCTCCTGGTAACGAATCCACTTCACTAGCTGGAGAGTCGGTAGGAACTGCAAGAGCCTTTTCAACTACAACTCGAGCCTCTTGAAAACGCTGTAACTTGAATAGAGCATCAGCAACAATTGCCTTACAATCATACACCAACTAATGATATACACTCTGATGGATAAAGAACTTCTTGTTACTCGTTTCCAGAGACAGAGAAATGGGATAGAAATGATCCACAATAGATCGTATCATTTGATGTTCATACAATGAGTCAATATCTTCCAAATTCACTTCTTCAGGAAGCACTTCACATCTTCCAACGAAATCCTTCAAGGCATTATCGTCAGTTGATTTGTAAAGTTCAGTTGACTCTACAAATGATGACAACAACAAGACAACACAAACCCTTTGATAATGCAACCGGCTTTCGTGTAAATGGATTCACTACTGGTGGAGGCATTCGGATTACATTTGCTAAACGATCTAAAGCGGTTATACTCCCTTCTAACACCGACTCTTCAAAAATGGATTTTCAGGAAGAATATTGTTTATACGATCTATGAGTGATGATACCTCGTAAAAGGGACTTGCTACTCCTTGTGTGGTTGATGAATCAACATCTTTCTCACTAACCGATTCATGAATTATTTCTGATAATTGACTCATGAATCGTATCGCTCAATGATCAAATCTTGAAAAAATAGCTAATAATACAGAACCGCGGTTTCTCGCTATTCACGTTTCTTTTGTATACTAGATGGAAATGATTGTTGCGATCTCACTATTGGTTCTTAACAGTCCATTTTGTGCTTAGGAGACACCCTATTTGTTGTTTTGAAGCTCATCTCAGATCGACTCATCTGAGACTGTGAAATGAATTTTAGTACATCACTGAAGTGATTTGAACAAAGAACTTCATCTTCAGAATAGAATGTAAGATTCCCGCGAACCTGTGTTTACTGGTTCCGCCACATAATCTTCTTTCTATGATGTTCCATCACTTTGTGTTGGCTTTGCTATGTACAGATTAGTCTCTGTGAATGATGTTGTAGTTTGTTCCTTTGTGGTGAATACTGAAGCAGTCGTTGAAGGTAACATATGTGGGTGTGATAGATCCTTAGTTCCTGACAATGAGTCAATTACCGTCACTGACTATCAGGGTCAAGTGACTACTCAACTTCACTTCATTGCTAGAGACAATAATGCAGTTTACCACGTGTTAAGTACTGTAACGAATGGAACCTGGAGTATCAATCCAGCTCTTCCTGAAGGTCTGGTCTTTGATACAAATACCCTAACGATTCACCGGGACGATATTACTCAGAATTGGGGACGACAAATGTCAAAGGGAGTACACACTTTCACAATGAGAGCATCGAATGAGAAAGGCAGTTCTGAGGTTGTGTTGAACATCCATATTAATCAATGTCCTTCTCAGCTTTCTTATCTTCATATCAGTCGTCCTAATGGAAATTCAGACTATCTATATCTCTATGATATCAATCAGAATCTTGTATTCAATTCTTATATGGATGGCGAATTTGACCAAACCCTTTGCTTAGATCCTGGAAGATACTATGTCAATGTAACAAGAGGTGAAGATTCAGGAGAATATGAAATGTACTTTCTCGATGAATATGATGATGTTAATGATATGATGATATGGAATGTGAAGGGAGATTCTCAAGTACAAATGATTACTTTGGGTGATGATATTCCTTTTGGAAGTAGTCTCAAGTATTTGATAAGTGATAATCCTGATAAGAATTGGAATATGAAGAAGTATCGTGATAAGAATTGGAAAGAAGGAAAAACAGACAATTGGGGATCATTCTCTCATTCTGCTGTGTATTTCCGAAAACAATTCTCTGTCAATGATATCTCTCAAGTATCTATTGTTCATGTAACAATCAAAGGTCATGATCAAGTGACTGTATTCTTGAATGGTATTCAGATATCATATGTTGATATGTCTTCTCGAAATCTGACTTCAATTCGAACAACAGTTCCTTCAGATATGATATCAAAAGGAACAAATGTGATATGTGTATGTTTGACACGAAGCTCATCAACCTCATCAACAGATATGATTGATTTTGATTTGAAATTGAAGACTATTCCAGCAGAAACTCTTCTACGTAGTTTAAAGGGTATTGCTAATGATCAACCTGTACAACCAAGAGATGCCTATGCTGCTAAGAATGCATTTGGAGGACAATACTATTGGAAGAGTATTGCAGTTCCTGTGAATCTGACATATTATGGAGATCAGAGTTGGATCAATCAGATATCCTTCTATGGAACATCTAATTCTGTTCCTGTAGATTTCATGATTCAAGGATTAGTGACAGTACCTGATAGTGACGGGAACTATGTGATTGTTCAAGCAGATGATTTGGTACATGTTCAAGATGATACATTCTTATATATGCAAGATCTCTACAAAGTAGATTTCATTCCATCTCGTGCATATGATGGTTTCCGTTTCTTATTCTATAAGGGTTACAACGATCAAGCCATAATCATACAAAGAATCCAGTTCTATGTTCGTTCAAATCGAATGTGTAAAGGAAGTTGGGGAAAGAAGATTCGTGTTGGAGACAGTCAAATTGAGAAGTGTTCTTTCAAGTATATTGGA
>NW_014569020.1:0-4086 GCF_000743755.1 Blastocystis sp. subtype 4
AGATGGCTGTAGAGTAGGAATGAAACAGAGAAACGATGTTTAGAGTGAGTTATGTGGAAGGAGAAGTGATTGAGGAAAGTGAAACGATCGTTTAATTGGGGTTCTTATTATTTGTTTATTATGGATACAAAGAAGAAGAGAGTGATTGGATTGGTTGGAGGGATTTGTAGTAAAGGTGGAGATGGAAAGGTGATGATGAGGTGGAAAGAGTACGGTCTCGAAACTTCTGCAAGAAATGAATTGCTATTGCATTGACTGTGACAAACTGGGACATAAAGTGTATATATCCTGTACTTGGAAACTGTGTATTGTTTGGTAGTTTAACATAACGAACCGAATACAAAGGGGTTCGACAGAATTGTTGGAACGTTTGGAACTAAAGTAGTGGGTGAGGATGGATACATCGACCGAAAGATCTTGGGATCCATTGTCTTTTCGGATAGCAGTATATTCAATGAGTGGTTTAAGAGGATGAGATGAAATGAAGAAGCTCACCGATATCTCCTGGCCACTCATCCACGAAATGGCGCAGGAGGAAATCCAAAAGTAATTAACAAGTTTTGATAGTGTTCGAATAGAAGTGATGCGTCAATCGTCATAATAGAAGCTGCAATTCTGCTAGAAGCAGGTTGGACAGATTTAGTGGATGAAGTAAAATAGGATGTGTGGGTTGATGAGAGTAGATTTGGGTTGTGGAAGTAGATCGAGAAGTGGCCATTCAAAGACTCCAGAAACGCAACAATCTCAGTATCGAAGAATGTGAGAAACGTCTAGATTGTCAATGGAGTAACGAAAAGCGTGAATCGTATGCAGATGTGGTGATTCAGAACAACGGAACTCAAGAAGAGCTAAAGAAAGAAATTGAACATTATCTACATTGTAATGTGTGTTCTACAAACAGTTCAAATATTCTTCTTTCGGTAAATCAGCTTGTCCATAAGATTGAGTGAATGGGTATCAGGATATAACTCTAACAATTCTCCATCCATCGTCTCCGCCTCCAACATTCCACTTGTACTGTTGATACCACGAATAATTGCCTTCTTCTTAATGGACTCATCACCATCACAGACAACAGTTACCTCCTCATCCGAATGCATCCAATTATCTAAATAATCCTTCATAAACGGCTCAAAGCCATAAAGACGGAAGGTGTGAATGGCTTCTGTGAATTGATTACAGAAAGAGGCCAACACAGTAGAACGACCCAAAACAATTTGTTTCTTCTGTAAATTAGATGCAATTTCATCCATGCAAGTGGTTGGCTTCTTATTGGAAATATTGATGCCAATTCCGATGGTCACATCGTAAACACGTCCATTGAAATAGGACTGACAAATAATTCCTCCAACCTTCTTGTCACCATGATAATAAATGTCATTAGGCCACTTAATCGCAATATCCATGTCCTACAGATCAAACATCCATTAGAATCAAACTCCCGTATTGTAAATATCTTCCAACGAATTGCACATTACAAGCGTTGTCAAGTACTGGAGCATGGGTAAATCCCGTGGATGTGTGATGTATGTTTTAAAACTGAACATCAAGCATCCGTATGGAGAAACCCATTTATTGGTTGAACGACCTCTTCCTGCAATTTGCTTGTCAGCAATACAAACCAAACCAGATTGGTAATCACGGAAATTGTCCATCAAGATAGTTTGCGTGCTTGTTAACTCGTGGCCATATAGGATAGTTCGGCCCATATATTTGGAGTGAAGATGGTGGAAGTAGTTATCAAGATTCAGTGGAGGTTCCTATCTTATCATTGACTCACGTTAATTACATCTGCTGGAGTATTTACAATTGGTGGATTATCCATGTATCTATATATTACTCTCCTTGTCAGATCGAACTCTTCCAACGTCATAACAGATGGAACCGCTTGAGGATAATTACGCTTCCAATGTTTGGCAACAAATTCTTCCAATTTCAACTTCTGAGTTGCATTGCTACAAATCTATATATAATACTCTTCAAAACGATTCAGACCCCAATAAACGGATATTGTGTCGGCCTTAGATCATCTGATGCTGATCTAGAAGTGATTTGGGAATAAGTGACGTTACGAAAAGTGCGTCTCAAAACTGCTTATTCGAGGTAAACATGAACTCGAATAAGTAGAGATCTTATGCAATGTGCGGATACTAGCTCTAGATAACATCTCTATAAGATATTATTATCCTATAATTCCCGTGGAGCTCAGTTATTCTGTTTCCTTCTATTAATATTGTAATATATGTGGATAGCAACAAGCAGAAATGATCCAAACGATGAAGAAGGGAGTTAATATTGATTCTGTTGAGCTGTCGTTGTCACTGAAACTGGATTGACAGCGAGTATTCTATTTCCAGCTCTTTTGTTCTAACACCAAATCCAATCCCCATTGTCAGGGACACGCCAATGATCCTCGTGTCTAGCTCTTCTATTCATTATTCTCTTAAATGAATAAGAATACACTTATTGCTTGTAGAATTGGAGATTCAGAATCAGTTGTAGGTTTGATTAACACCTTTGGAGGAGCCATTATCGGCTACAACTCTGGAATTGTTTCAGGAATGTCTCTTCCATTCATTACATGTACACTATTTGATAGTTCCGCAAACATTAATGTTTCTCTTTATCAAGGTATATTCACTGCGTTCATTCTCGTGTTTGCCGCTATTGGATCTCCTCTAGGAGTATATATTCAGAAGAAATGGAATATGAAAGCGGTAATGACAAAGAGTATCGTTGATTTATAGGCTCTCTACATTATGGGAATCATTGCAACCATTTTCCCCATTCTAATGATTCTCTATAAGAATTACTATTACATCACAATTATGCGAGGTATTCTTGGAATAAGTATTGGATTCGCTTCAGCATTATGCAGTCTATATGCTAATTCTTTAGTGAAAGACGAAATTAAAGGTCGAGTTGGATCCATCTTTCAACTCTCTGTTACATTCTTCATTTTCCTTGCACAGGTGATGAACTATTTCTTTGTGGATGAATTTGACGTGAATAACTGTAAACCTCTTTCAGATATGAGTTGGAGAATTCAGTTAGGTCTCTCATCAGTGATTGGCATCGCTACAATTATAACTCTGCTGTTTGCTCCTGATATGAAGAAGGAGGTAGAGAAGAAGTCTGTAGCAGCGTCGAAAAATAAAGAGAGTCTATTCACAAAGAAGAATGCTCGCTGGGTAGTATTTGCTCTGATGCTTGCTGTGATGAATCAACTGACTGGTATCAATGGAGTTATGTACTATGCTGCACAGATTCTGGCAAGTGCTGGAATCGAGAATGTGCTACTGACACAACTATTAGTTGTGGGTCTCTGGAACATGCTCACCGTGTTTATCTTCATGGCAATTGTGGATAAAATGTCTCGAAAGAACATCTTCCTTATTGCTTTGGGAATCATGATCACAGGAACTATTGCTCTGATCGTCAGGTACTCCTATTACGATCAATGAACCATAGTTTCATGGTATCAGGAATCGCACCAGTTGCAATGGCTGGAATGATCTTCTACTTGCTGGGATTCGAGACAGGACCAGGTCCACTGTTCTATGTGATGGCAACACAAGACTTCCCTCCAGAGCTTGTGAATCAGGGACTATCTCTTTCCAATATCCTCCTTTATGTCTTAAATATCCTGCTATCATTCACATTCCCGATAATCACAGAAGCCATTGGAGCTGGATACACCTTCGTCATCCTTTGTGGGTTTGAAGTGATATGTATGATCTATTTCGGTTTGAGTCCTGTTCAAAGGTAAGGTATTGAAGTAAAGATTTTCATTCTTAGAAAGAAGTCCCTTCCAGTTCAGGATAAGCCTACTGCTCCTGTTTCTGTTAAATCTGATATAGCACTTTAATTATTCTATCCCTTGTTTTCTAAACAAATAGTGACAATATGATTGAAACAAACATATCAACCTCTCCATTTTGTACAATAGTCTTCGCTTAGATCATTCTCTGTACAAGCTTTCCAATAAGGACTTCATGGTTACCATAGTCACCACCCTCATTGAAGTGACGGAGCTTCTTGCTGAAACCACCATTAGGACTAGACAGCTTGAAGGGCCACAGGAAG
>NW_014569019.1:0-7432 GCF_000743755.1 Blastocystis sp. subtype 4
ATAGCACGATCATCATCCAAACGCATTGCCAGATCCTCCTCGCCATGAACCAACTCCACTTCCATCATCTCCTCACTCACTTGAACTGCATGATTGAACACCAGCTCCACACGACCATTCTGAGGTACAGTAGTGTTGGATGCAATCTCATTCACTACTCGCAAGGGTGACTCCACATCAAACACCACTGGCATCTTAAATGTGTACTCATTCCCAGCACGATCCACGAATATCACTTCAGCATCTCCCTACACTCAAGACCCATCTTCAGTCCTACCGAACCCTCTACGACCACTTCAAAAGTATTCACAAAGCCTTCCTTGACGGTAGCTGAGACCACCACACCACTGAATGAAACCACAGTAGCAGGTTCATTCAGAGTCAGTACCAACGTCTTGGTATTCTCCTCCTCTAGCATGGAGTACAGATACTGTGTGTTTACCAAGTAAGGAGCTTCATCATCGTAGATACAGCCATTCAACACACCACTGCGGAGACGCAAACCACGTTCAGATTGCAACTCACGACGAAGAATTACTTACTGCAAATGAAGCCTTTTCAGATGCAGGCGAGACAGTGAAACGATATGTAGTCGCATCCACCTTCTCGATTTCGCCTTTCAGAGAACCATTCTTGATCAACACATCTTCTAGTTTCAGATCCACTGCTTCTGCAGCTGAAGTCTCAGAAAGAGGGACAGAAGCATAGAACTGAAGAGTCACTTCCACATCTCCCACTTGACTATAGAAGGAAGGTGTCAACACAGCTGATAGACTTTCACGTGTATTTGAAGCAGGGAAAGTAGCAGACTCTCCATAGGGAATTGTCACAGTCTTATCCCAAGCAGCTGTTGTGTAAGAAACTGAACAATCACCTTCTGTCCTCAAACACTGAACAAACAAATCCAAATCTGGCTTATTTGGAAGATCGATATTTCTAAACTCTCCTTCCACATTTATTTTCTCAGTAGTCGTACAGTTTGTGCTAATCGTTCAAAGGAGTTCAAACACACTTACCAAGACCCTCCCTGACAGTCTAAAAACCAGAAATTCACAGGACCTGACTCTACCTTCACATCCACTACACACTGAACGAAACGAACTCAAACCCCACCTGCGTTTGACAACACCAAAACCAGTCCAATCAATACAACAGATATCAGATTCTTCATTTTCACGACTCCTTGATTGATTGTTAATGAGAATTGGATAGAACAAGAATTGGTATCAAATCGATATAAAGGGTCCTTATTAATCTGTAATATATAGAGAAAATGGGTATGGGTCATTGTTTTGTATTTAGGTGATCAAATAGAATTCATTTCTCTTGTCTTCCTTGAATTCGAATGCAGGGAGTTGAGTACAAGCGTCTTCCTCCAAAGCGAGTTCCAACAACTCGTAGTTCGAATACTCCGGAGAGTATAGATGATTACGTGATTTGATGAAATAGACTTGTATTGGAGGGCATTTCGGAATATTTCTGAAGTGAAACTTGTTTCTTGTAGTTGCCTGTTGATAAGGAGATAGAGTGGACCTGTGAATCATATCTGTTTTTCTCCAATATCCCCTTACCATTACGTTGTATCTTCAGGAACAAAGAATGAGTTGTTTGTATGAGTGATGTGTAGTGTAATTCTGTATTCTGGAGAAAGTCGTCAGAAGATTAAGAGTTTCTCTCGATTCCTTGATATTGCTTATTCTGGTATTGTCTTTTGTGGTTGGTTGAGTTAATAGGTAATTTTCGAGGAGATGGAAAGTTGTTAACAGCTGGAGACGAAAAGGGAAATATCAAAGTGTTTGATGTGGAGACAAAGACGATGTTGCGTCAGAATCAACCACATTCCTCGTATTTGTGAATGATAATGATGACTCTCAGAGCTGTTCATTGTGTTGATTTCCATTCTGCAACCCAGCTGGTTTCAGGAAGTGATGATAAGACTCTCTGTTTGTATGATATTCCCACAAATATGGTTGTAAATACGTACCAGGGTCATACTGTGAGAATGTGTGGATTGAGTAATAACTAGGATTATGTGCGTTCAATTAGTGTGGGATGTGAAGGAGTGAATGGCGATGTGATTGTGAGTGGCAGTTTTGATCACTGTGTGAAATTGTGGGATCTGCGTATTGATCGTATGAATGTGAGATATGAGTGATGTCTAGCGGACCGAGCCTGCGTGATGACTCTTTCAACACCTCATCCTGTATCTTCTGTTCTCCAACTCAGTTCTTCAGTTGTCTTGGCAGCTAGTGACAACAGTATCATTGTATTTGATGTATTGGGTACTGGAAAGTGAGATTGAGTGGAAGGATTAATCATAGACAATTGGAGCGTCTGGTGTTTCATCAGAAGGCAGTAACATGTCTCTATCACTACTCCTGTCCTGCATATGATAAGTCTCGGATTCTCTCGTCCTTGATGGTGCTGTTCGTGTGATTGATCCTCTCACTTACACGGTACTTCACAACTTCAAGTTCCCTGATCCTGTTCTCTCTGTGGCTGTGTCTGTAGGCATTTTCTTGCTCTTTCATCTGTAGCCTGGGAATGTGATGGCTGTAGGTACTTCAAGTGGCATTCTCTCCACACGTGTGCGCAATGAGGTGGTGTTACGATTGATTTGTGATGAATAGAACACTACAGAAGAGGAAGAACAGCCCACCATTCTCCCTGGAGCCTTCTTTGCTCGTGCTCCAGCAGTAGAGAAGCGTGTTCGACCTGAGATTGAAGCGAAGAAGGTGGAAGTGGCTGCTGAGAAGCGGAAGAAACTCACAAAATGGGACCAGTATATGCGTAAGTTCGAGTATGTAAAGGCACTTGATGCCGTGTTGTCTGTAAGTGTGAGTGATAAGAGTGATAACTAGTCCCGGAGTGTGAGAGATATTATTGCACTGATTGAGGAGTTACATGCTCGAAGTGACTTGCCAATTGCTATCAAAGGACGGTGAGACTGAGGAACATGAATCATGGATAGATCAGATAAAGAGTTAGAACCTTTGATTTCGTTTGTGACATTCTATATATCAGATCCATTGTATACCAACACACTGGTAACAGTTGCCACACTCATTTTGGGTTGGGGTGTTGGAATGGGTTGATGGATAGATTTGTATGCAGACCAAGTGGGAAAGAGTTCATTGATTGACTCCCAATTGCTAAAGTTGAAACAGTGTTTGGATACGGAGATTGAGATGCAACAGAATGTATTTTCAGTGATGGGTATGTTGGATTCGATAGTAGCGAATTCTGAGAATTGAATAGTCCTTTTATGTTGTTGTGTTTGTTGAGAAAGAGTTGAAAGGATGTTAATATGGAGATGTGTGAAAGAAGAAACAGAGGTCCCATGGTGTAATGGTTAGCACTCAGGACTCTGAATCCTGCAATCCGAGTTCAAATCTCGGTGGGACCTTTCTTTTCTCCATTCACGATTGTCCTTTTCTCAAAACTGAAAGATGCAAGCAGTGAAGAAGATCATTAGTGTTGAGTTTGAGGTTTTTGGAAAGGTTCAAGGTCAATTTTGACTGCACAAGTCATAAGTAGGCGTATATTTTCGAAAATATACGCAGCTCCAAGCAACAAATCTTAATCTCGTTGGATGGTGCATGAATACTACAAAGGGCACAGTAACTGGCATGTTTGTCTGTTGACTCGTATTCCATTCTAGAATGCAAGGACCACGTGATAGAATTGATGAGATGAAAATTTGGTTGCAAAAAACGGGTTCACCAGCTTCCAGAATCGATCAAGCGGTGTTTTCCAATGAAAGAGACATTGAGGAATATGAGTTCTCAGATTTCTCTGTTCATCGTGAATGATTTATTTGTTCCAACAAATCATTTAGTCAATGTTCTCTCCATCCCACACATCCTCCCAGGTCTGAGGAGAAGGAAGGAAGATGTATCCAGTGCAATAACGATGTCTCTTGTCCATCGAACGGATCTCCTTCATTTCCTCCTCAGTCAACTCAAAGTCGAAGATCTTCGAATTGGCCTCGATACGACCAGGATTCGTGGACTTAGGAATGCAAATAGTGCCTCTCTGAATAGCCCAACGAATCATAATCTGAGGACTAGTCTTTCCATGAGCCTCGGCGATCTTCAAAAGAATAGGATCTTTCATCAGAGGAACTGTATCCTTAGAGTTCACATTACCAGCTCCTCCCAAAGGATAGTAAGCAGTAACAGCAATACCGTGCTTCTTGCAACAGTCAAGAAGCTCCCACTGCTGAAGATGAGGATGGAGCTCAACCTGCAATACAGCAGGTTTAATAGTACAGAAGGAGAGGACCTCTTCAATCTTCTTGCTAGAAAAGTTCGAAATACCAATAGAATGAACCAATCCCTAAACATCACTCTCTTCAACCAAAACTACTCTCTTCACGAACTCCTCCATCTTGGCCCAAGTGAGCTTCATATTCTCAATATTGTATCCAAGACGATAGTCAGCAGAATCAGGTACAAAACCAGTGTAGTTGAAGAAATAACCTTCATTTCTCTTCTTATCCTCATCGGCAGGGAGGTTAAAGAATGTAGGCCAATGAATTAAATACAGATCAATGTAGTCGAGCTGAAGATCCTTGAGACACTGCTGAATGGCCTTTTCCATGTCTTCTGGCTTCCAATCACAGACCCAAAGCTTCGTGGTCACAAAGAGCTCTTCTCTTTTGATCACTCCCTCGTCGAGACACTTCTTAATACCAGCACCGACGGCAGCTTGGTTTCCGTGATATGTTAAGAAATCGAATTAATCTTTACAACAAAGGATATATAAAGAGAGGCAGTATCGATCATTCTATATCCAGATCTGAGTGCATGTTCGACTGCAGCTTGACACTCCTCGTTAACGGAGTTGTACGTGCTATGAATGAACTCTCAATAATCCTGTTACCCCAGTCCAAAGATAGGCATTTTGTATCCAGAATTCAAAGTAAGCGTAGTATCCATATTGTTCACAGAAAGAATTAATGACATGATATGGAGAGTTTCTCCATTGGGATCCCCAAGATTAATCCAAATAAAGGGATTCATCACCAAAACTGGAAAAACGAATGGCCACTGAGTCTGAATTTGAAGCCGTTGTGTCTGAAGCTGATATAGAAGCTGGAGTGCTTCCTATGTCTGGAAACATTGCTACACCTGCTCCAGCTACAAGTGACAAAACACAATCGATTTCTTCTGGTTTCAATCTTCTCAACTTTTCTGGACTACAGCAAGTATGCGTTTTTTTCATCTCTGAGTTTAGTACTTCGATATCACCACAGATGACATCATTAATCGTCTGCAGGCGTCGTTATTCCTATGGAAGCAAGAAAATGCACTTTCCATCATTGAAAAGAAACCTGACTTGTAATTCTCTTTGTTGGGTATGATATAGATATGTACCAGTGTGGGGAAGCATTCTAGTTGCTACATTACTGCGTATTGGGTATGATGGTCGCAATACATATGATTTCTTTTTTGATTTCTACTGGCATGATCTCCTGTTTTTGGCATTCATTTCTGCATCCCTCTGGGTCATTTCAGTGTATCTAGGCGATTCTATTAGCTTGTTTTCGTGCATCTCTTTTTCTTCGTATGTTACCCTCGGATCAAATCTTGTTTTTGTCCTTCTGAAATTCATTTTCAATATTGGAAAGAAGAACTTATTCCACATTTATTGTGTATTATCTTTAGCTCTCATTGGTGGCATGTGTTACTTCTCTCTCTACGAAAGACTTGCAGTTACTCTTCTCTCTTATGTTGATTTATAGGACCTAAAAGGTACCATAGGAAAATGTTGTTGTGTTGCCTATGCTCTGATTGCCTATATCTTCCTCCTCATTCAACCTTCTTGGTATCTGAAATAAATATTATCACTCTAACTGACTTGTGATTATTTCTATGTTTGTTAGGAGGATCGGTTATTCATCAAACAAGCCATCAATTGAATGAGATCGTATGTGATGCCGAGACCCGTCGGTCATGTGATGAAGAAACTGAGATAGTAATATAAACTCGATCTGACTCCTTTGTCAGACAATCTGTACTCATATCGCGAATATCTCTCTTACAGAGAGGACATAATGGGTGAGTTCTAGAGGAATGAGAAAGATAATCAAACCTCACAGTATCCATTCTTCGATGCAGGATCGGTGAAAGACATGTTCGCATGCATTCAATTTCTACATTGGAGAACAGAAAATCTGGATACAACAAGATCTGAACTATCTGCAAAGGTCTCAAGACACACAGCACATGAATCATCAAGAGAAACTCCTTCCATGGATCGAATCTACTCGTGATTTGTGATTGATACAGTTACATCATTCTTTCCTATCTGCGTGTAGTAATTGCGAAGAGTATCCACTGTCACTTCACCCGAATAGATAGTGGTGGATCTAGAACCCCATCTACACTCTAACATATCTAAGAAAGAATACGGATTACGACCCGTCCGATGATACTGAAAACAAGCATCTACTCCAAATATCACTAATCGAATAGTTAGTCCAAGTGCTATTGCAGAGAGAATTCCTAGTTAATATCCTTTTGATTTCGTTACCTAGTAAAGTCATTACCACAATGGTAATCATTGTATCAAACAAGAAAAACAAAACCCAGTAATTGTGAATTCATGGAAACCATTATCACTCCGGGATAATCATCTTCTGGACAGCATGGAGTACCTTCAATACAGCTTTCTTACACCAATGACACTCGTGTAGATCAACAAGAGATGTCGTGTTGTCGATGTCGTGTCAATAGGTGTTAGTTCATTTATTCTTTAATAGATTTGTTATCTAATGAAAGCGTACTCTCTTATATTGGTGTTTGTTCTCTTGGCGATAGGTCTCTCTTGGCAGAACAAGTTTGTTCCTCCAGGAGGGGTATTTCCAATTCCTGTTAACGATTATGTGATTATGGTAACCATTTTGCTTCATCCTCAAAGATAGTATGCTGATTCTGTGCGAAAGGAAGTGGAGAATTACATGGGTAAGCAACTGGAAATGTACACTCCAGAGTCTGCACTTGGTCAAGTTGTATGATACAGATTTGGTTGTGAACAGTAGGTTAATGGGATGATGTTGTATGTGAAAATGAGAATTGGACAGAATGAAGCTATTTTCCTTAAAATGTTGATCATTTTGTGGTGCTTTATTCTTAGTTTAAATCGATTAAATACAATCAACCTTGTCTCCATGAGGACGAATATAACAGCAAGTGAACCTCTGACATATTTCTTTTGTGTTTGTTAACAAAGAATTCAGAATCGGAACACATCCTTCAAGCGATCTTCCATACCCAGATTCTCAATGGACACTGTTGATTTTCTATTCTCTGTAGGTAAGAAAGGACCTACAGGTAACTGAGGTCCAGGTGCTGGTTCAGAAGTGGTATCTATTCCAGTGATTGATCTACATTTCATCATATTCGTTCATATCTACTTATAGAATCGT
>NW_014569018.1:0-4043 GCF_000743755.1 Blastocystis sp. subtype 4
AGCAGCGTGCTTTCATGGGACTGAGACAAGCTCGTTGTGATGCTCGTAACTATGGACGTCGTCTGAAGCGTGCTAGTGAGGCTGAGGAAGAGAACTAAGGAGTGTGGAATAAGGACAATGATATTGTGTTTGTGAAGAAACAACAGACATTGCTTTGAGCGATTGGGCAATAGGAATGGAGAGTACTTTTCGAATCGAAGAGACTGTTGTAATGATTTGACCAGCTAAGCATATACAGATGGAAATTAGGATCGAGTGAGGTCAAAGATCACTTTGAAGATTGTTACAGGATATAACACTATTCACCTTAAATCCCAGTGGAATATCTATAATAAGCGACTCTTGCTTACAAATGATAAAGGCGATCAGAATCCCCGCACCCATTCCGCAAAGCAATGGAGATAGCATAATAGACGCAGTAATTACAAGATATCTATTCATGTAACAGCAACAAAATGAATACGCTATGTAGATGTGTCTTTTGGTAAAACCAATGGCCCTCAGAATGTTAATTTCTACAGAATGATTTGAAACGAAAATAGAAAGATTCGAAATCACCGAAAATACGGTGATGAGATTAGCGATGACAGTAATCACCGTGAACAACAGAACGAGCATATCACAGGACCACTTAATAGTCTACAGATTGGATATTTAGAAGGTCAATACGTCATATTCGGACACGATACTTCGAGTGTTGATTCCCTTATACTTCCTTAGGAGATAATCCATAATCATATTCACCTGTCCTGTATTGATAACAGAGTCCTGATTTGGGGTCTTTACATAGATGTCATCTACAATGACCTGAATCTCAATCCTTCATTATCACTACTTCACCGAACTGTGAAAACTGCTTTTCTGTAGTGATCACAGTAGATGGATTACCATTCATGAATGTGAGAGGAGGAGAGAACTTATATATAGGACTAGAAGAGACAAAACGATAATCAATCGTACAACCACTTAAGAGATGTGTAAGGATATACAGAATGATAATTTCCATCCACAAGCATTGAATAATGATCCTCATGAAGGTTACTACTCAAAACATCTTGAAGATTCTGAGGAACAATCAACATCACTAGGATTCAGTTGTGTCATTTGAATGGACATTTCTCTTCATTATCATAGATCATATCCATTTCAGAGAGTACTGAAGATAATCCTTTGCTGCTTTCAGCGTATTTGCTACGAGGACCCTCCTTAATCCACTCATGAAACATCGTATCAAAGAGACCCTCAGAGGCAGCCAATCTAGTGTTAAGAGAATGGAACAAGATTACAGACGCAAATCCTGTTTCTGTACTCGTCCTAATGTGTAGAGGGTTGGTTGAGTATCAAGTGGCTTGGATAACCATGAGAACTGAAGGTGATTTATAACTGGATCTGCTTGACATTGAGAGATGAATGATTCAACCTCTGAAACGGTATTCTGAGAGGGAATAATCGTGAATATAGACCCATAATAGTATTTGAGATTAATCAGTAACATTGCTGACTGAGATGAAGCAATTGTATCAATGAATAGAATCAAAGTGTATCCAAATAGAAGGGATAATTGCATATTAAGTGTCTTTCGTCGATTATTCCGAAGTGTTAAGTGCGAATAGGCTCGGATTCCTCCAGATACAAAGATGGTAAAGAATTGTTGAAGGAGTACAGCTAGAGGGTGGAGAAGAGGCATCAAGAGGAGTATTAGACCAACAATAAACACGATCAGAATCAACATAAAAACATAGAATACAATCTAAGGTTCAATAATACTTGAATTCATACTGTCATGTTATTGCTAATGAATCCAAGAGGAAGAAAGTAATAAATACAAACACCTAGATCATACATCCTTTCTGATTCATACCACACACAGCCATCAACAGAGAGATAAATACAACTAGCGATGGAAGCATGGGTTTACTAGAAGAAGTGACAATCTTATATTCAATCACTTGATTCCCATCAGATCTTGCATTCTGATCTACTTCTTGGAGCATGGATCGGATAGATGGCACAGCAGCTGCTACAGGAACAACAATTCCTAAGAAGAGAGCCAATAGAACTGTTTTCAAAGTAAACGAAAGAGAAATGGAAAGATGAAGGAGTGAAGAGAGAACTCCGAGAAGAATACCACAGAGGAGCTGAGGATAAATCATTCAATCAATGCATACAAAACATACTAATAGACCAAGTATTGTTGAAATCAGTGCATACTGAATCACTTGAAGGAATAGCATGGCTCTATTATCATGAAGCCTATTCGAATTCTACACAATTGTCTCTTTGGTACTACCCATATGAAGCATCGAGCGATAGTCACCCATCCGATTGTGAATCTATCAATCAATAGCTTAAGAATCATGAACCATGATCTTGGTGAGATTATAGAGAAGATTCGCTGAGAGATAGACTAATAGCAATAGTAAGAGATCTGTGATTAGTGAGAGATACATGTTCACATTCCCTCTCACTGCTAATTCTGAAAGAAGAGGAGCATCAGTATGAACAAGTGAGAAACCTAACTGATAATTAATGGATTCCATCAGAGTTGAGAGTGATTCTGTCAAACGATCGTAATTTGGCTGACTGTATTCATTCACCTTTCTATTATCATCCATGTTAACACCAATCTAACTAACATCTCATCATCAATTAGAGTACATAGTGAGAATAAGCATCAAGGAATGAAGTGGTATCGATTGTAGGTGCGAACTCCAAATCAGCCATCTCTAGGTTCGATCAAGGAATCAATATAGGAATGAAGGAGGATATTCCACTGATCATATCTTCTAGTAGAGAAGGGTTATAATCAGCAGGGATAAAGATGTAATTCTTCTGCCCCCTTGTTATTTTATTCTATATCATATCAGTTGTACAGAGATACATGATTATCATAAGAAATACAAACAGGTCGTTTGATAGTGGTATATGGATTATCAGAGAATCTTATTGTCATATCTTGAATAAGAAGTACTCTTCTCTCCATGCTGTTATGTTTGCTGTGGATGATTTGTGTTGAAGAAGAGTGGCAAAGGCTTTTCTCATCATCAAGAGGCTCTCTGGATCTTACTCTAATTGAATCTGAAGAATCACATCATCTCCTTCTTTGATTCCTAGAGTGTTTGCAATGGCCTCCGATATAACAATTGATTGAGATGGTAGTGGTCCATCGGTTCCTGCAGAATTGAATCCACGTCCCCATCCGATGTCCTGTTCTTGTGTGTCATTCACCACATAGATACTGGTGTACACACCAGACTTATCACATAAAAATACAGTGTTAGAATCCCTCAATATCGATGAACAGGAAGGACTGGACGGAGAATAGACCCAGCCTACATATTCTTGTCTAGGGGAGAGTTGTAATCCCTTGTTTTGTCATCAATTCTACAATTCTACTTTCAGAGTCTCATCAGCTCCCTTCTTTTGATAACGAATCGGTTCATGGATCAACTGATCCACTGCCCTGAAATCAATATATGGGTTCGAACTGTTCTGGAGTCGGATAATAAAGTCAATCTAATGGGAAATACCATCAACGAGACTCACATCACCAACAGCTTTCTCAGCCTCCATCAGGAAGATCAGTGGCATATACTGGATCACTGTATTTACTGCTACAATGGCCACAACAGAGAGGAGACAACAAACAAACGACATCCAGAATCTACATCTCATCCGATTCCAATGTCTCACATAAGTGGATGTTGTTTAGTCTGATTCCATGCAATTGAAATCTCATTGTGAAGGAAGAACAAAAACTAGAAATGCAGGATATGATACTGAGAATGGAGGTTGTATATTTCTTCTCGACAACCTTTTTCTTCCTTGATCGTTCAGACATCCCAATAAAGCAGACTTCTCACTTGTCAATCTTCGTCACGAAAGGACTCAAAAGGAGTTTAACAAACAACTATTATGACAATTAACATCCGAAGTGATCAGACAAGCACACTTAGTGGTGATGATGAGCACGACGCATCTTAGAATAGGACTCCTTAACAGCGTCTCTCTTGGCAAGAGCTCTCTTGTGAGAACCAAGCTAC
>NW_014569017.1:0-4025 GCF_000743755.1 Blastocystis sp. subtype 4
AGACCAACCTGATGTATCATCACCAAACCAATTGGTAGGCACTTCACCCATCTTATAATACCATTGTTCTGAATGATTGATAGAAGGACGACGAAGATACACATTGTGAACATTGCCCTGATTACCATCATATCGTCCTTTTACAATCATTTCCTGCTCACCTTCAGGAAGCATGTAGTACATGTAATAATATGAACCAGAATACCAAGAAGAGGAAGTAGAATAGAAGGCCACATCAAATCGATCAACATTGAGACAGAGATAATGAATCCAATTCTTGTTAGCTGTATGAGAATGGCTTGATCGAATCTCATATACAATGTCATTATTAGAAGAATCACGAATTCTGAAATACTCATATTGGGGATTAGCCACGTAAGTTCGAACAATCTTGTAAAGAGTTCCAGCGCACTCAGTAAATCCAATGGTGAGGGTGGTGGTAATAGAAGGAGTGACCATTGTTGATGTGACAGTGTACTGTTGGGAACCCAGAGTACTGGAAATACCAGAGATAACACAAGTATCAGGATTCATAGTAACTCCTTCAGGGAGGGCAGGCTGAATCGAACATCCATAGTATCCATAAATCTCAGGTTCAATCTTAAACTCTTCATATCTACTGTAGAAGGAATAGGATGTTTCAGGATACTCAATAGTAGTAGGAGCAGGACGATTGCAAACAAGGAATTGGAGTTCATTCACATAAATAGAAGATGCTCCCACTCGATTTGCTGTCATACGAATGAGTTTATGACGACCAGCAGCAAACACAGAGTTCCACTGTCTCCACTTACTCGATGAGTAAACACCTCCTTCTGCCTGAAGAATGGTCGACCAGCTGCTTGTAGAAGATAGAGTTCCTTCAATCAAGAAAGAGGTTGCATGGAGCGAAGAACTTGTATAAGGCCAGATACGAACAGAATTCACCATGGGAAGAGAAGCACCCTGGAATTCAGCTGTCAGTATTCCAGCAGTCACAGAAGAACTACTAACATACGTATAAGACGAATAAGACCAAGAGAAAGCATGATCAGGATTTGTGAAGGTAGAACTAGTGGCCGTAACATCGTTCGGGACAACAAAGCAGGGATTAGCATCATCATAGCCAGCATAGAAAGCAAGGAATCCATTAAATTGAATTGTTTCTGAATAACTAGTATCCATGAAATGCATTTCAACAGCCAACACACTGGAAGAACTCTCAGCCTCAAGAGAGGAACGAATCACTCCATGATAGTCAAAGGATGTGTAGCCTCCTGTAGCAAGAGTGGAACTTGTAGGTTCTCCATCAGCCATGTTATCACGATACACTTCAACTGCATTGATATATGCAACAATTCCATAACGATACTTCAACTGCAACTCAATCGCAGCCATTTCACTCAATCCAGCAAATGACTTGCGAAAGTACTGAGTTCCTGTAGCTTGAGTCGTTGTAACACCAGTCATAACATCAGTCCAACCAGCATCCGGATAACTCGCATCCTTCCAGTTTCCTGAAGCAGTAGCGGTGTACTTCCAAGTATCATCCTTGTTGATGGGAGCATAGAGAGATAATGGCTGGGTCTGAGTACGACTGGTGGTCATCATGCCCTTGAACACACGATTTCCGTTAATACCATAAATCTCCAGCCAGGCCTCATTAGACCAATAAGAGGTAGTATCATACATTCCAAGAGTGTACTGGCTGTTAGTAGACTGCTGAATGCAAGTCTCGATAGTACGAGTCTGCGAATTCGTAAGCGAAGGAGAAGAGTAAACAGCTGTAGTTCCAAAGAGAATCTTAAAAGATTCCTGACTGGCTTCACCCATAGTCTTCTTCACAAACTTCACATAAACTTGGTTACTAGCGCAATTAAGAGCTGCTGTGAGAGATACTATTCCTCAGAACCTTCACAAATCCATACAGATAGCAGCTATGATAATGAGAGACTTCATGAACAAAAAGAAATAATGATAAGTTAGTCGCTAAGCGGGAAGTTACAAAAAATAAATGAATTCTAATAGAATGTACGACCAGTAATTCAATAGTATGAATAAGCATCACTGCTAACAGTAACACAGAACTAACAGTTCAACTTACCAAATAGAATAACAATGTTACCAGTGTAGTGAAGAGCTAGAACACTCTCATACCTCTTCACAACTGCAATCCATCTGTCTATTCCTAATAGCATATAAAACGATTGTAGAATCAAGTATTTGAACGCCGAATCAAAGGGAAGATATGGATAGATCATCATTCTAAATAATAGAATTAAGATACTACTCTTGTTAAACGATCAAATTAAGTAATGAATTGAAACAAAGAGTGAAAAGTAAGAATCTTTTACATCTGTCTTTCAGGATATCCATATTCATGCAACAGGAAAACACTAGAAAGGGAGAATGGTAACTACGAATCGAAGCAACAAATCGATCCCATAGTGATAATGACACACATAATAACACGTTCTCCTTCAATCGTTGGATGAACGAAATATGAGCCAATGATAATCAATGTAAGAAATGATTGGTTACATGACTTACTTGCATAGTTATCCACAGATTATGATTATCAAGGAGATAATACTGTAAGCCACCATCAAATCTGGAATAACGACTTTCAACAACATGCACTTCCAACAAAGCAATTTACTATATAGACATCCTAATAATAACAACTAAAACTTCTATTGAGCTCCAAAATCCTATTATCACTTCTCTGAGTGAAACCTCACTGTCATTCTTCTTACTAAACTAATAGTGGATCCTACATTTATTTCGACCATTAGGACATTCCAAGTTAAGCATTTCCTATCATTCCGAAAATGGTACTACAAATGTTTCTAAACTATCTGTTTCTTACAATTCTTCACATACAATCAAAACATCACATCTTAATAAACTCAATAAAACTCTAACACAGACTAACCCAATATCACTTCAATTCATTCAAATCATTCATATCATATCAATTCAACACTCCTTTCATTCACACAAAACAGTTCACATCATCTTTCTATTCAATTTCATATCAAATCCATCTTTCAATATCAAACAATCAATTTCATAACAATTCTATACTCACTTCTTAACATGACAGAAACCGACCTTCTCATTGATCCCATTTCTAAAGAATATGATCTTGTAAATACTCAAATTCAATACTATCATTATCTAGAGAGAGCGTTTAGTTGAACTTCCTACTCTTTACGATATTCTAGGAGTTAATAATATTGATTATGTATAAATCATGTTATGAATTCAATGAAAGGGATTTGATAACAAAACTGCGTTACTGAAACTACAAAGAGAAGGGTTCAATAAGGTTACTCCTCCTATCAATTTGCCTTCATGGATGTGTTGTTTGCTTCCTTGTGTGAAAGCACTTCGTTCAACTCCTTTCTTTCTCTTAATAATAGCTCGAATGAAACAATACAATTCTATGTGTCCAACTACAGCAAGAGTTCTTCGAGAAGGTCGTGTTTTGGTTCTTGATGCTGGAGATTTGGTTGTTGGTGATATTGTAATTGGTCTTTTATCTCATTCATCTTGTAGATCTTTCTTAAGCCAGATATGATAGTTCCTGCAGATTGTCGCTTAGTGGCCTGTAGTGAGCATATTCAAGTAGATCGTTCATTCTTCTTTTCAGAGAATCCAATTATGGAATGTTATTCTTCAAGGTAGGAGTGAGTTCTTGTGTGAGAGTTAGTTTGTCTCCTTCTCACTCAACTCATTTGTTCTATCAAACTGATTTGTGTTTCATGGCAACACGAGTGATAACTGGAGAAGCAAAAGCACTTGTACTTCGAACAGGAGATAACACATTTTGGGGTCATTTGTGTGCTTATAAGAGGAAAGAATCATTCTTGTTGAATGTTTGTTGACTGTTTCATACTTGGAATTATGTCAATCAATCTCAATTCTGTTTCAAACAAACAGTGGAGTTATGGACTTTGCTTACTTGGCACGGACAGTGCTGTTAATGATACCGACAGCAACAGTCTGTCTCATATCACGAACAGCGAAACGACCAAGAGGAG
>NW_014569016.1:0-7145 GCF_000743755.1 Blastocystis sp. subtype 4
ATTTCAACAACTAGACCAGTTATGATCCTTTTGATCATGCAATAGAATAGAAAAGAGGTACTATGAATCGATAGGATGTCAGGGGATCCCATTATTCTCAGTTCATCTCAGTAATATCCTCAGAAGCTGTTCATTCACCGATGGATCCTATTGTAATCTGAAAGTCGATAATCTTCTGATTCCCAAAACACTCCCAATTCTATCACCAAAATACCTTCTTCTTTTGTCATTGGATGGATTGTGTCAATTCTACAGGATTTGTTGAATCTATTGTTTGGACTTGGAAACATGAGTGACCAGACTGAAGATTTCACACTTGTGTTGGATCCTGTTGTTGATGAAGCCCTTCAGAGTGTATCCACTGTTATTCTATCTTCAGAACCATAGATCTATCAGTCTACAGATCCACTAGATGCTCCGGATTTTGATCCTGTTGTCTTTATCAATGAACAAGTAGGTTTCATGCTAGCATTAGATTGTAACAGTTGTAGTTTCCAGATGAAGAAGCTATGACTCGTTTGAATAGTTACTCTGAGGAATTGGCAGAACAAATCCAAGGTCTGGAAGATCAGATTCTTCAGACAGTATTAGATTTATGAGTTTGAATGAAGTTTAGGTACGAGAACAATCACAAGTCGGTCGGTCAGCAGAAGCAGATATTAATGAAGCTAAACAGACGATTAGCGATCTATTTGGTCGAATTGTTGAAATCAAAGAGAAGGCAGTTCATTCGGAGGAATTGGTTCAAGTCATCTGCAAGTGAGAGATTGATGTGGAAATGATAGAAAGGAATATTTCGAAACTGGATACGGCAAAACGAAATCTGACAGAGAGTCTGAATGCCTTAGCACGTCTTCAAATGTGTTTTCTTGTTATCTGTTGTTATCAATTAGGTTCATTTCATCTCTGGATGCAGCAGAAGCCTTGAAAGACACACGTCAGTACATCAAGGCAGCTCGGAGTATGGGAGCAGTAATGCAGTTAAGCAGATATTTCGACAAATACAAGGATATTGAGACAGTTTGGATGGATTTGTTTCTTGATTGTAGATTGGTGTTCTCATGCAACGTGTTCAGATCCTTCGAGATGCTTTCTGCACTTCAATCTTTGGTGACTTTGAGCAGGTGGAGGATTTGGTCTATACATTCGATGGAAGCTCTTCGTCGCCCATCACAGAGGATATGTTGGACACACTGGAGAATGAGGAGAATGGTTTCGATGATCAGTTGGTAACACGCAGTCGTCTTCAAGCGGCATGTTTCGTAAGAGTGATATGAGAGAGTGAGAGAGAGGTGATTGAGGCTATGGGTGTGGAGACGCGTAATCGACTCATCACAGCCTTCTGCATCAATCAACTAAAGAATTACGAACAGCTCTTCCGTCCTGAGTCAGCAGGAGAGAGTTTGGAGCAGATGGAGCGTCGTTTCCATTGGTTCTGGAAGACACTTGCTGAGTAGATGTGATAAGAAGAGATGAATCATAGTTATGAGGCGAAGTATCAATGTCTCTTCCCCTACAATTGGCATGTTGATGCTCATCTCCTCCAGCTCTTCTGTGATCGAACCAAGGAACATGTTCAGACAGTATTATCTCGATATGAAACACCTGAGATGGTGGATGTGCCTGTATTGGTATCTGCGTTACGTACTACTATGCAATTTGAACGAGTGAGAGAGAGAAAAGGGAGTGATATTGTAGGAGTTGGTATTGAAGATGGATCTGGGCAAGAATAATGTACCACCTGAGAACTTCCCTTATGAACTGGATGAAGAAGGTCAGATTGTGGATAGTGAAAGTCCCGCGGGAATTCGTTTGCGATATGAACGATTGCGTAAACGAGTTATTGTGAGGGATTCGAATAATTGATAGGAAGAACGTGAAGCACTGAAGGCAGCAGAGAAAGAGCGTATTGAAGCAGAAGGAAAAGAATATGTGAATTCATTGGTATGAGAAGAAGGAGGAATGAAGTGTAGGATGAATTGCCTTCCTTCCTTGGATATATTTCTGGTATCTTTGATCCTTATCTGAGTGCTTTTGTTACAAGTGAAAAGACCAACTTCACCAAACTACTGGAACGTGTGATTAAGGGTGATGAATTGGCTCGTGGTGGTGATTTACCTGTATTACAAGGAGCAGTGAAACTGTTCCAATATCTGAAGGAGACTCTATCTCGTTGTGCTACTATGAGCACAGGTCAGACATTGGTAGCAATGAGTGTGTAGGTGATGGAAGTGATCATGAGAGATAGAGAAGTGAAGACAACCTTATTGACCTTCCAACAGGCTTTAGAGGATCGATTGCCTCGAATGAAGAATCGTGATAGTTTCGGTGATGAGTGTGTGAAGTTCAAGAAGACAACAGATCGTGACTCTGTGTGTTATTGGTAGGAATGGGATGGATCTGTGATCATCAGTATCAATACAGCTGCTTATATTGCAGAGTTGGTTCCTCAGTTGGAGTCAATGACACGGGAATTGGCTGATGCTGCAGTGAGAGAGAGTATTGATCTGCAGAGCGAGTTGGTGGATAAGTGTTACGATACTGTGAGTCTGGGTATCAAGACATTAGTGAGTGGCGAGTATGGGAAAGTGGAGAATCTGCTGTTCACAATGACATCAATCAATTGGAGTACCTTCCAGGATATTGGAGATCAGTCGAGTAGGATTGAGTGATGAGCATGAAGACTAGAATATGTGAGTGATATCTCTACAGTGTTGTGTGAAGAGTTCCCCAGTATTCGGAATCTCCTTTCTCGTATCTATTATCGGAACTTCTGTGATCGATTGGCTATGATGTTCTTACCTCGATTCCTTGATACAGTGACTCGTTGCAA
This sequence comes from Blastocystis sp. subtype 4, assembly GCF_000743755.1. Taxonomy (NCBI): domain Eukaryota; class Bigyra; order Opalinata; family Blastocystidae; genus Blastocystis; species Blastocystis sp. subtype 4. The sequence goes on from NW_014569016.1 coordinate 2,834, forward strand.
GCGAGTGAACGAGATGGCAGCCCAACAACTGCTCCTTGATCTACATTCATTGAAGAATCTATTCCTGAAGTTACCAACAATAAATCAGAATGAGACGGATGAGTTCAAATATGTGATTCCTCCAACGTAGATATGAATGAGAGTTGTGATGAATAGATACTTCAAGTTTGTCACAAGGGCTGTGGAAAAGGCTGATATGATGTTGAAGCTTCTGGGTACTCCTGTGACCTATTTGGCTGCTTCATTCCACGATATGTGAGTGAGAAAGAGAGGATTAATTGATAGCATGCCTGAAGGAACAGAAGAGGATTTAGTGACAATTCTAACAGTAAAAGGAGCAACCAAACAAGAGAAGACAGAGTGTATAGATGAGTTTAGAGAGAAAAGTGAAATCTGATGCTTGCTGATGGTTTGAGTGTTTGTTTGGATACTACAAGATGGAACATGGTTAAGAAACAACTTATAAGTCCTCATCCTCACTCACTTCTTCCACATTACTCTTCTCTACAGGCTTTGTATGTCTATTACAACATATCCACCAATTATTCTTACTGAAGATCCTCAAGTTCCTCCTTCTTTTCCTCAATCTGCTTATTATACACTTCTTGGAGCATTCCTAATTTCGTTTCTTTCTGTTTCTTCCATTCTTCTAGCGATTCTCGTTCAACCTCTTCCTCACGATTCGTCAGCATAATTTCAATAGCTCGCACACGATCAACCAACGAATTCAACCTTGTTCTATTTTTCATTCTTCTCATTCACATGTACTGATAACTTCCTATCATAGATACATGATCATACGAGATTTCCTCCTTCAGACTCTGCCACAAATCATCTTCCGTTTTCATGATACCAACCAATTCACTCATGCTACTATCTACTCTCTCCACAGCATCTGCAAGCGATTTAGATACTCGGGAATTGATCTCATTTTGCAGTGAAACATCATTATCAATCAGAGTGCCACCAATATCAGCCTTCACTGGACCCTGCTTAGAGGGTGATTTAGCATCGGTCTTAATTCCTGCTGTACTCAGCTCGTTCAATAGCTTCTTCGATGACTTCAGCAATGAACTAAATATGTTCTCATTGTCTCCATCCTTGCGTTGAAGAAACGTTTTTTCCTTTTCATCCTCATCATATGAGTATTCTGAATATTCGTCATCTTCAACATCCTTCTGGACTTCTGAAGTGGCTGGTTTTACATCAGTTATAGGAAGATCCACTTTTGGAACCTATTCTAACAGAAAATTAATTATGAAACCTGAATTTCCGTTCTAGGATCAATTCCATATTTCTTCTGCATCTTTGCAAACAAAACATCGAAATCGTCTTCATACTTCTTGATTAATGATGGAACATCTATTTATGAGTTATTTGAGCACTATTTCAACCTGAAAGCTTTTCTGGGTTGTGAATCTTATAGTATTCCATCAGAATATAGGTATTCTCCATCATTTCACCTGTAAATGATAGAAAGCAAGCTGGTAATACGATCCTTAGGAGATAAAGCGTCAACTCCATACTTCTTCAGTATGTTGTTGTACATTTCCAGCTCTCTGCCTTCATATTTCGTCAAAAGAGTGGAAATAGATCCAAGCTACAATAAGAAACATAGAATTGCAAGATACCTTAGAAGGATGGTACTTGGAGTAGAATACCGTCAAACGCGCAATGTGATCTTTATTCTTCCAGTTTTCCTTTCCAGCATTCCAAAATAGCCTTTGTAACTTACTAAGCACTACTAACGTACTTAAAATTGTTGAAAGGATTATCTAAGTCCAAATCTTCTTTTCGAATACTCATAGGACGTGACAAATGTGTTTCCAAAGAAGAATGCGAAACCGCGGTTTCTATACCGTTTTCAAAAACACTTCCAATGTATTAGAATAGATAATATCTATCAAGTGCATCACATACAAAAGTCATCCAATAAGTCATTGATACGAATAACAAACAACAAATACCATTTGCACCCTCACAAACACACAAACTTCTTACTTCAGAGGAATGAACTTCGAAGAGTGAGTAGCACCAATACCAGGACGGTTATGTTTCACAGGACTGTACGAAAGAGAGAACTCACCCAAATAGTGACCAACCATCTCAGCCTTGATTTCAACATTGTTGAAATTACGACCATTGTAAACACCAACAATACATCCAATCATTTCAGGAACAATGATCATGTTACGAAGATGAGTCTTCACAGCTTCAGGACGCTCATTCTCAGAAGCAGCAGCCTTCTATTCATCAATTCATATTCATCAATTCATACAGACTTTTGAAGACGCTTCAAAAGAGCCATAGGCTTTCTCTTCAAACCACGACGGAAACGACGACGAGCTCCAGCCTTTATAATCAATTATCAAACAATATATAGTACTCCAACCAACTCCATCAGATCCTTAGGAGACAAATCAAGTAACTTATCCAAATCAACTCCACGATAAGTGAACTTCTTGAAAGTTCTCTTCTTCTTCTGTTCAGCAGCCAAAGTAACACTACTATTCTATATACAATTACTATACATATTCATTCAATCATATATTCATTCAAATCATTCAGTCTTATATCACAATCAAATACAACCTTCTTTACAACTACTACAAATACAACCATTATAAATGGTTTCAAATCAATCATTTCATCAATTATACTTACCTCTTCAGACATGAATGCGAATGGTAAAGAAATGGTGTAGAATTGTCATCGATGAATTCTATTCTCCCCTATTCATTTCATTTTATATTTCTTTTAGGCTTATTCATTTTTACCCCTTTATTGATTGTTTTGTTTGTTTTCTTATTATTTGTATTCATTCGAATCATTTCCTTTTTTTTATTCTATTTACATATCATTGTATATTCATTTCAATTGATTTGATCATTCGTCTATCGTTAGTAGTATCCTTCCACTATTGATACTGTGGACATATTACAATTCAAGTTGAACAAGAAAGTATGCTTCTTCATAACGATACTGATAGAGGTAGCTAGCACTTTACAACAAACATAAAATGGTAAATAAGAGTAAAATCTATCAACTTCCAAAATACTTGATTTTGGATGCAGAATAACATGACGTAAACATTCACTTTGATTCTTACATCCCAGTCGTGCAACCCAAAACCTGGAATAATCCACACAAGGTACTTGTAATAATTGCATTCCCTTCCCTGTATTAACATCTTCATGATGCGTTAAATAATTCACATGTCGCATTGCTATCATCAGGCGCGGTAGCAAATGATATGAAATGACGTATCCACCACCAGAAGCATAATATGATAATACAGTGTTACCCACAACAGCAGCAGGAACATAGTTCTTTCTTCTATGATTCTTTGTATTGAAGATTTCATCATGGTGGCAATCACCCATATAAACATCATCCTTTGACACATCATAAGGAGAAAGAAGCTGTAAAAGAAGCGGATAATTAATGACACAATCACTATCAGTCTTCAATACATAATCTATTGGCAAATTGGCCAATTGTAACCACTGAAAAGCATACAATACAGAGAGTGTAATATTGTGATATGAGTCAACATGGTCAAACTGAAGAATATCACCATAATCATCATTTTCCTGACCTACGAAAGAAGTACATTCAGGATTATTTCCCAACGAAAATATCGTAAATGCATTGTAACGCAGATAATAAGATTGTGTCCTGGATCGTACAATCTGTCGAGTAGAAAAATCACAAGCAGAACTAAGAACTATAGTTAAAACTCGAACTCGATGAGGAAAACTGAGTCGCGGCTTCTGAAGGATGGAATAGGGTCTTCCTAAGAAAATCTGTTGATAGCTCTCCACTGAAACATTCTGGTAATCGAATGGCCTTCCATAGCGAATAAACATCTCCACCTCCTCCATAGCATGATCCCGTACTTCAAAATTCGAGGGTACATACTCTCGTAGTTGTTGCAGCCTTGAGAGACTAAAACTAACTTTCGAACACTAGAACTACTTAGTTGGAGTAAGATTTTGTATTTGGCTTGCACCAGGTAAAGACCTAATATAGATATCCACAGAATGAGTCAGTGGACTGTCAAGAAAATACAGAATCGCTAGACATAGGTAGTAAAAGTAGACTCCTAGAAAGAGTATCACCATTCGAAAACGCAAAGATTAGGATGTTCTGAAGTACTAAAGGCACAAAGAGTCCAATTACAATATGTGCAATAAGCATATTGTTGTACCCAAATAGTCCCTATTTTTGCCATCGATTAGGTGACTTTGGATTTCTCAGAATACAGACTTTCATCCATGGGTCGTGTTATTAGAGGTTCGTATTGGTGATA
>NW_014569015.1:0-4057 GCF_000743755.1 Blastocystis sp. subtype 4
CAAAATCTTCTTCTATTCCAATTATTCTGTGCGTATTGTTTATCATATACAAGATGATACAGAACCTAGTGAGTTCCATGATTTGTTTGTAGATAATGGGGCATGTTTAAATGCAATCTATGTTCGACCCTATCAACGAACAGCTACGAATTGTTTACATTCAACAATAGGTTGAGCTAGTTGTATAACAAGTCAATCTGATAGTTGGTAGAGAATTAAGGAATTACTTGTAATAATAAAGAATAAGGATGAGTTACATATTCTCTTCCAATGGGAACAATTACACATTTCGCAAACTTGATAGTATGTTAATCAATATGCCTGAGAGTCAACATGTTCTTGTTCGTCAAACTATCAACAATATCCCTACATATTCTTGGACTGATGCAGCCATTATTGTGAAGGTGAATCAAGCTTTGATCTTTGAATATACTCCTGCTGTTACAGAAAGTCTTGAACACAAGTTTCATTATTCATTGGCTAAAGGCAATTATCTTGTTACTACAACAGTCACATGTTATACAAATGATGATCTATTCAATGATTGTAATTCTATTGAAAATGTACTTGATAAGGGTTATTATATCAAAGTGAATTTGGCTGATCAAATTGAATACTCCTGTTATCGATTCACTCAATAATCTACTTACCAATACACAACAAACTGTGATTGATAATCAGGAAGAACAAACAACGATATCTGTTGAAACAAATCTACAAGATGTTGTTATGTTGAAAGGAGTTAAGTCTATTTGTGTCGTTTTCGAGCAGTAACCTTTCTGACTCCTAGTAACTGGTAATCCTTTAGGTTTTGTTTGTGAACGAGTCACTGGTTTATGTGTTTTAGCAGCTACTTTCCTGCTTTCAGGAGTTCTTTCACTTTGTTTCGTGTTTGGATAATTGACTTTGTTACAGGGATACATTTGCTCTTTAACAATTCCCAATGATAGTACTTTCTTCTACAAACACTATCATTCTCACTATTCTTCACTTCATACATTATTGGTTTCACACTATCATCAATACCTACTACTTCATACAATGTTCTTGACCATTTGAATGTTAATGACTTCTTTTGTAATACAGATGGTTTTGAAACAACTCGAACATACTCACCAATACCAAATTGGGGTGTTCTATCTTTCATACTCATTCTATCAGAATCAGGTTCAGCATCTTCCATATACACATAATTCTCTTTCCATATTTGATTCGGTGTATATCCAGTATCATTATTCTTATGTTCATTATGTTTCTTAACAGCATTATCAATATAGTCTGCCCAAATACCATTACTTCTGTTAAATGGTACCATAATCGACTCTTTGATAGTGCGTATTACTCGTTCTGCAAATACTGATTTGTTCTCAGAAACCATATGATACATTTTGATGTTGTATTTGTTGAGTATTTGTGTACGAAATATGTCATTCACAAATTCACTACCTCGATCACAATTGATACAATCTGGAGCACCATATGTCTTGATGATATCATTCATTTTGGCAGCTACTTCTTTACCTGTTTTTGTCTTAAGTAATCGTGTCATTAGATATCTAGAATATCCATCAATACATACAAGAACATATTTGTAACCATGATTCTTGTTGAAGTTGCCCCATTCTTTATCAAATTATCTTGTATCCATCGTTCTTGTTTACTACTAAAGTCCATCAGATCAATGTAATAGATATGTCTCTTACAACTGTTCATGTACCTGGTTAATCCTTGTGGCTTTGCTCTTGTTTTGAGTTCTTTCAATTCATTCATGTTTACCTTTGATAAAAGAAATGATTAAGGTAATTTCTACTTTGGTAGAGAACTATGTTTTCGTTTTACTCTGTAACAGTAAATGAATGAATCTAGTATTTGGAAAAGACTATGGAAATGGATGAAAGGATTATTCAAACAGAAGAATCACAAATTGGTAGTGAATACGAAATGCAAAGATACCTGTTGTTGTCATTCATCTTGTCTATTAGTGTATAATGAGAAGAATGAATCTACAGATGATAGTGGATCTGATATTGAGGTGAGTCCAACTGGTATAATCAAAGTGAAATAGGTTTAACCTCATAGTTCTACCAATCTTACTACCAATCTCTTTATCTTATGACTAATCGTTGTTGCTCCAGTTCGTTGAATTCCTAATGTGAATGTTTCACCATTAGCAGTGAATATTCCATTTCCTGTGATATGAATGAATGGAAGAGGATTTGCAATCACATTTGATTCAATGATATACTCTGGATTTGATCCATTTGAAGTGTAGTATACACCAATCAAAGGCTCATTTCCACTCGTAAATCCATCCAATACTGCTTCATAATCAGAACATCTTAAGTCTATATCAACTGTCATCAAGTATTGTTTTCCCATTTCAATTGTCAAATCATCCGATGTTATCATGTTATCATCGGATTTACCACCAAGAGTACAACTAACAAGTGTATCATTCTTTCCAGTTGTATAATGAATTGATTTGAATGTCTTACTACCATTACCAGATGTAGCTACTAAAGCAGGACCACTAGTACCAATACTCAACAAGTAATTACCTTCAGTTGATGGTAAACTCAATCCTTTTGCATCACCTCCATACAACATAACGATTTGATTCTTGTTTGAGTCTAAACCCCAACAATGTTTCATAATGTTCTTAGCATTCATTGATACCCAATTGTATCCATTTGAATCTTTCTGCATATACCAAGAACCAGCTGATGGGAGTTTCATTGAAGAAACAGATGTTCCATTCCAAAGAGGAAATGATGGTTGTGCTGCTATTCCTTCAATATTCAATAGATCAGCGAATATGGTGGCAGGAGTGAGTTTTGTGAATGTTTTAGTGTTTGTTTGTACATTAAGTATGTAAATACCTGATGATGAAGGGATATCAAGAGCAGCAAATGTAGTGGGTGATGTGAAATATGGAATTGTACCTGATGTAGCAACAGATAATGTACCTCCTCCTGTTTGAAAGTAAGTATTGGTAAGAGATTGTAGTGCAGCTGGTTGTTGTGCAAGAGTTATAGCACCATTTTGATAGGATATAACATAATTACCTTCAGTAGTAGGCATAGGTGCAGTAGTGAATTGAGAGTTATTGTAGTATTGAAGACCAGGTGTTAATTCCTTCTTCTTGAATACACCATTTTGGAGACATACAAGTTTCTGTGACATTTTCTTACTAAGTAAGAAAAGAAAAGTCACGTAGCAATTGGTTGAATCTGGTTTTATGAATAACAATGATTCTGCTTTTTTTATCCTATTAGTAAAATGACTACGATTCCTCCTACACATAACTATGAATCTCAAGTTGTGTTCTCAAATCAACAGAACAACATCAAATCAAATGATGTTATTAATTGGACAATAGCTCCTTCAGGTGATGATACTTATTTTGATCTGTACAAGTCAAGAATGACATTCAAAGTGAAGATGACAGGTCTAACAAGTACTAGTAGTGATAAAACTATCTATGTTCCTGTTAAGAAGAATATGGCAGGAATTGTGAACAATACGAAAGTGACATATACATATTGGGATGGTGATAGTCTTGCATCATTACCACTATCTGCAGATAATGAAAACATTGGACAAATCCGTTCTTTGTTAAATACAATTACTGATAATAAGCACAATAATGTTGTAAATGAGGGTCTTAAAGAACTATCATACATTGCTTATGATGATGTTAGTAGTACAAATGCTGCTACACTTGGTCGTCCTTATGATGGTAAACTCTTCTATAATGTGTTGAAGTTTGTTCAGAAGTCAGGATCCACTGTTGCTTATTCAACTATCAATGTCAACTTNTCAGATATCTTTGAAGGATGTTCACAGGAACGATTCATCAATCTAACACAAATGGATGCTCAGATCATTCCTACCAATGATGATGCATATTTCTACATTAGTAATGGTAAGATCAAGACAATGTCATCTCCTACTACAGATCCTGTAGATACTACATTTGGAGGTGTATTCTTTGATAGTTGTATTCTGTGGTATCATAGTTACAAGACTGCAAATGAAGATGCATTTGATCCTGAAG
>NW_014569014.1:0-3986 GCF_000743755.1 Blastocystis sp. subtype 4
TTTGGAGTTCTCTAGTTTTTGTGTTTTTCTAGTTATAGAACTGAGTAACTATCATGATTACAAACACTATTGTATTATCCATTTGTTCAATAAACCCTCCTAAGATAGTTGTGAACAATAACCAGAAATTGTTCCAATTTCGGTTACGTAATACCCTTCCTCAAAAATGGAGTCTACGAATGAGAATATCCCTTCGATGGAAGTGAATCAATCTGTAGTTGAAACTGTGGAGCTCAAGACTAATGGAGAAAGTGTTGAAAGCAACGAAACTATTGAAGTCCCTACCCAAAGTGAGGGAGACCTTGAAAAGGTCATAGAAATTGTTGATGAGCGAACTGAAGATGGTACGAGCAATGAGACTATAGAGAAAACGGAAGAAGGGAAGGAGGACAAGAAAGAGGAAGAAAAGATTGAAGAAAAGAAGGAAGATGATGACAAGATGGACAAGAAGGAGCAGCCGGACGAATGGACCTTGATTGGAAGTGTTTGTCTTACTCCTTGTGGTCATGGTGTCATTTCCCAACGAACGGATGATGGTACTGCAATTGTCCTTTTAGTTGCATCGTATTTCCTTGTTAGACAAGTCATTCATAGAGAAGAGGAAAAGTCTGTTCGTCTTGCTTCTGGGTACTTTTCGATCTCATCACTTCGTAAGCCAACGTTTGAAACAACTCCTCCGGCTTACGTAATTCTTCGTGCTCAGGTTTTGCGTGATGTTATTGTTTTCCTTGATTCTCATATTTAGGTAGGTGACACTCTTATGAATGGAGAGATCTATGATAAAGCTCTCTTCTTGTATCAATCTGCTCTCAATCTGTGTGCTGATATTGATAAACAGTACCAGGCAGATGCTACAGTTATTATTGTAACGAGTTTGACAAGTATGTGTACTTGTTTCCTATCGTTAAATGCATGTTCATGTTCGCTTCTTTCATTTATAGAAATTGGATCAAGCTGAAACAATGGCAAAGCAGGCATATGAGATTACACCGACTTATGACAAAGCTGCAATTGCAATGGCAACAGTTCTTGTGGCTCGTAATAAATATCGTGAGGCACTGGTAAAGAAAGAGATCAGAACTTAAAGATAGGATTCATTGAAACCGGCCATTGAAGCAAATCCAGAAGTGAATGGTTTGAAGTTGATCTACAACAAGATAATTGATATGTACAATGAACAACAAACAAAGGAAGCTCATGAAAAGGCTAGCAAGTCGGTTCTTTTGAACAATTTTACTAAGAAACCTGCGTCAACAGTACAGGCTTCAGCAATGCAAGCAACTCCGAAACCAGAAGAGAAGAGTCAAATGGATTTGATGAAGGAAGCTCTTGCTAAACTTCAAGCAGAACAGAATAAACCGAAAACACCTGAGGAGTTGGCGAAGGAGAAAGAAGAAGAGGAGAAGGCGGCTGCAGAAGCTCGTTCTAATTCTATCTTATGGGGTGTTATTGGAGGAACTGCTCTCATTGCATTATTCTTGTTTAAGAAGTTCCATAAATTGAGTGTTTGGAATCAAAACAAACAATATACTCCATCTTGGCAGCTACATGGAATGCACGAATGTGAAGATGTGTCTTAATTTGAATGATCGTAAGAATCACAAAGGATGAGAACAAAATCAAGAAGACACAGAAACATACAGGAATAACCACACTATCTCGAACTATCTTAAAGATATGATTAATAGCAACGAACATAAGCGGATACATTCCACTAAAACGCCATGTTAGTTTTCTTCTACATAAATGAGCGATATTCACACGAATGGAGAGGAAGGCAAAGGTTAATCCAATCAAAACTACACATTACCCTCATCCAAGCACAACTAACAAATCAAATATAGAGGATATTCAACCATTAGTTCAGAAGTTAACAAATAGAATCCACTTATCGAAATACACCTATGTATTAACTCTGATCTCTATTCCAACAGCAGAGGAATGAAACGATGCAGATATGACCAACGATCCAGGTTCTTGTTTCCTCGTTTCTCTTCAGGGATGGGAGACGAACGGAAGAAAGACTGAATGGCATAGACCACACATGTTAGAGAGACAACGAACATCATGAAAATAGCTAGAAGATGTTTTCCTGAGACTTCTCCCTTAATTGTCCTAAGAATGGGAATGTAGTCTTTAAGTTCGATATTCCAGATCTCAACACCATATATGGCTGTAATAATAGAAGCAAGGGTCACAAGAAGCATTGCCTCTGTAACACCAAAGAATTTACTTCCTGCAAGCAAGACATTACTCTGGTATTCAATCAACTGAGCGGCAACAAAGCAAGCACACATGCTAACAATTACAGAAGCTGTTGTCTTTCCAATACCAAGTCCAACAGCAGAGCAACTGTTAATGATGATGAAAATGAGATTCACGGCATCACAACCATGGTCAAATATCTGACCTAAAGGAGAAGAAGCATTCAAACGTCTAGCCTGCTTTCCATCAGCTGCATCAAGTGTAGCATAGATCTGCAAACAGATAGCAGCATTAATATACACCCAAGAAGGGGCCTGACCAAGAAGCATAGGATCATAATGAGCTACCAACAAGGATGCAACTACATTAATTATCAATCCACTTAATGTAATCAGGTTTGGAGCAAACCAGGTGGGAAACATATATGCTACCTTAACCCACATAGGATTCAGCAAATTGTCAATATACGAATATTCTCCTCCATGATACTCATAAAGATCGAGATTAATCAAATCAGCCTCACTAAGATAATTCTGTGGCTTGAAATTCATATGTCTTTTGGAGAATAGTCGTATTATTGACGTTTCATCAACTTTTTCGGTTGAACGACTATCGTGTTTATATGGCTAAATAGATATCCCGCGGGAATTTGATAATCTTTATGAAGAACTGGAATTAATTCGTTTATTGGAGAAATACTTGACTATAGGGTCAAATAAATTGTTACAACAAATAATTCAAATGATAAAACAATACTGATGGCATGTGGAAATACTACTATACATGATAGGATTTAGAGGATTTGGCTGGTTGAGATAAAATAAGATTCGACCCTTTCTTCTGTTGAGGTAAAGTGATATTCGAAAACTTAGGTGATTGGGTTTGAGGTTGGGGTTGGGGTTGGGGTGGAAGAGTACCTATTGGAAGAACAGGGCGTCTCTTCTTTACTATAATGATCACGATGACAACCATAATCACAATAATAACAACAGCAAGAGAGATGAGAATGATAGTGAGAGTGGATAGAGCGTTGACAGTAAAGGATAGTTGAGTTTGAATGAATCCGAGTTGATTGGAAGCCCGAATGATGACGACTGTGGATGGGAATGTAGATGAAGGAATACCAGAAATGATTCCAGTTGTCGAATTGAGAGAGAGACCAGGAGGAAGAGTTCCTGAAGTGATTATGAATAGAGGATTCTCTCCTGAAATGATTGGAGAGATTGAGAATGATTGTCCTTTGATGAGAGTGAACGAGAGTTGAGGATAATGAAAGTTGGATAGAGGAATAGTGACTAGAATGGAGATTGTGAATTGAGTTGATCCGACTTGATTAGATGCTTGAATGGTGATGTTTGTGAGAGGAATGCAAGATAGAGGAGTTCCAGATATGATTCTTGACGAATGGAGAGAGAGACCAGGAGGAAGAGATCCAGAGATAATAGAGAATGAGAGATCATCTCCTTCACAATAGGGAGTTGTACTGAAATAGGTGTTGCTTGAAATAGTGTAGTTGTTTTGAGGATACATGAAGGATGAAGGAATGAGTTGAACAGTGAATGAAAGAGTGAATGGTTTATTACTCACATCATTGAATGCTTTGATAGTGACTGATTGAGATGTGACGGATAGAGAAGGAATTCCTGATATCACTCCAGTTGATTCACTGAGAATGAGTCCAGTAGGAAGAGATCCAGATAAGATAGAGAAAGAGAGATCATCTCCATCGATCACTGGAGTGATTGAGAATGATTCATCTCTTGCAATAGCATAAGAGGAAT
>NW_014569013.1:0-3977 GCF_000743755.1 Blastocystis sp. subtype 4
TGGTAGCAAGACGAAGCCCTATGTGAGATCGAAGGGTCGTAAGTTCGAGAGAGCTCGTGGTCGTCGTTCAAGCAGAGGATTCAAGGTCTAAGAGAGTCCAGAAGTGCTTAGTAACCTTCATGAAGTGTTTGTTGGTATTGTTTCCAAACAAAGAAAAGAAAGTCCCTAAAACAAAATACATATCACAAAGGTTAAATGTTACAGTTCTTCACATGTCAGAAACACATATACCTTCCCTATATCAACAATGGAAATCCCACGATAACTCCACGAATAATATCCACCTCGTGATTTACTTCGTTCTGTAAGAGAAGACACAAGTACATCCATGGATGTCTCTCTTTTGGTATTATCATAAACAAGTCGATAAAAACCCGGCCCAGTAAACCGGATCTCGGAAATACTGCTTATTCGTTGAGAAGTCTGAATTCTCCCTAACAAATCAGCATCATAATTTGGTTGATAGAGGTACCGAAAGTCCATTTCTAGGAATGGTACATAGGTTGCAGGAACAGATTGATACAATTTGTACAAACGAGTTGTAGCAGGAATGAGAGTAAACCGACCCCTTCGTATCCGGTCTGAAGCAATCCATTCGCTGAGTCTCACATCAAATGGAGCCCGATGAAGAAGGGAAAATGTAGACATTGTTACCAGGAACGATTCAGAACTCGGGATGTCTGAGCGAAATACACCTATCGTGTTTGTTGATAATGGATTCTCGTTTCCTGGAGATACAGCATACAAGGATACATCATTCCACAGAATATACGAGGCAGCAGAACAAAACTCAAAGACATCAAGGGCAAATAACACTGGTTTCTACACATCAAAAAAAGGAATGAAATGTACTAGAATAACAAGTACCTGTTCAAAATGTGCAGCTTCCAACACTTTCAAAAGTTCTTCTCGTAAAATATATCTATCACCTTTAGTGTTTCGGCCCTGTTTGATTCTCTTGACAGTTAGCACTTGACAATCCTCATTCGAAACAAGGAATTGTTTTCTCCAGTTGTTGATAACTGATTCATGCGATTCATCGTACAATGCTACCACCACATCAACATACAGACGATTCTCTTTCGAATTGAGAACGCTCAAGAGACTATCCAACATCCGTTGTTCATCACCTAAGGGTGCAAAGCCCAGGAACACTACAACAGCCGTCTTGCGTTCCCCAATTGCATATCTTCCTCGCATACTTATTGGAAATGGAATTCGACCAGCATCAAGATCAGGAATATCGTTCCAAGACTTTCCAAACACAGCATCATCCAGCTGTACTTGAAAATGGATTTCTGGATCCATGTCCCCTTTATCCTACATTCGAGCTAATAAAATAGACATACTTCTACTGGTTTTCCTGTTGATACCTTAGAGATTGGCTCATAATGCTAGATGACTCAAAAAACTGATAACAACCATACAGAATAGTATTGTAATGCAGTCAAACTGTCAAGATACAAAAACACCTCACTCACTAAGATTCCCACAACTAGACTCAAAACGACAAGAAGAGTCCGTCTTGCATCCATAAATCGAACAAACAAAAACGATAAAAGAACAAGATAAAAGCAATTCTACCTGGAGTAATGAGTTCCATTCTTTCTCTTTCCAGAATTGAGATACTTTTGCAAACTGGCTGTGGCATAACGATCGCCTTCTCCCTTCTGTCCGCTGAATGCCATATTCCTCTGACTGAGATGCGAAGCAACCCGCGCCTTCTTCTGCAGCGATGGACTGAGATCTGCCACATCCTTTTGAGGCTTTCTACTATGCGACTTCTTCCGCTCCATTGCTGCTGAAGCCTCCTCATCTTCAGCAATCCGGTCAGCCATCCGACTGCGCGACCGCTTCACTGATCTCTTTGCCACCTCGTCCGTCTCCAGACCCATTTCATCCATACGAGATACCATATCTTCCAGACTATTCCGTTAGTTTCTCTTTCATCTCTTACTTTCGCTTCCGATTCTTACTTGCGATATGAGCATGATTTGTTTCCTTATTCACTTTCCTCTGATTTGCAAGTAGAATTTCTTTCTCATGCACCATCTGATATGTCTTATTCAGCCACTCCTCATAATCCTTATCATCCTCAGGCTTCTGCTCATTCTCATACTCTGTTGCTAACTGCTCTTCTTCCTCTTCCAAAGCCTACACTTCATTTCTATTCCATTTCACTTACCTTCAATTTTGCTTCAATATCAGGATCGTAGAAATCGGCCACATTTTTGCCATCCATAAATTGAGGGATACAATCAGTAATCCACTCATCATTCTCCAGCTGGCCTCGATAGTGCTCATACTCAGGGAAACTGAATACACCTGGTCCACCCAGCTCCCACTGCTTCTTATCGAATCCAATCCGGCGAGGTACTCCAGCAGCATCACGAGCTGCTTCCATCTCCGCCTTCTCTGCACGACCTGTCCGACCCGTATCACGCACTGTGCGTGTCATTGCATTCATCTCCTGAAGACGACGCACACTCTCCGGAATCTCCACACCACGAACCATATTGTCACGAGGCTTGGGTTGAACTATTTGTAGCTTGTCAAGAATGCTACGAGACTTGCGATTAGCCATCTTATTGCTGATTCGCAACATAAGCAACTGCTCACAAGCAGCATTGCGTACCTCCATGATTCCTTCTTCCTGGAGAGAAGATACATGCATCAAGGTAGCATTAGACTCAGCTACAGCCTCATCAATTAGCTGACGCTCCTCAGAGTTCAGATCCTGGTACTTCAGTACATCACTCTTAGAACAAATTAGGAAAAGAGGCTTTCCAGCGAACAAGGGATGAATATTCTTAAACAAAGAGATTTGTTCCTCGATCGAGTATGTACACTGACCGCTTAGATCGATAAAGAACAGAATAGCGGCTTGGAGATGAGCCATAGCTGTGATGGACTGCATTTCAATCGTATTTCGTTCCTCCAGAGGATGATCCAAAATACCAGGAGTATCAATCACTTGCCAACGAATGAACTGATAATCCATATGGCCCAAGAATAGTGATTTTGTGGTAAAAGCATAGGGCTGGACATCCACATTGGCTCGGGTTATTTTGTTCATGAAACTGGATTTACCTACGTTAGGGAAACCACAGAGAATCAAGGTTCGATCGGTAGGATCAATAGCTGGCAGACGAGACATGTGCTTACGCACCTCCTCCAGGTAACACAGTGAAGCATTCAGTTTCTTCATGACAGTACACATACGACCGAGAGCGGCATGCTTCAACTGCTTACAACGATACAATGAATCACCGTATTTCAAGAGACGAACGTAGTCTTGACCAATCTGAGCAATCACATTCTTAGCAGTGTTGATCTGTCCCAGAGCAAGTTTGTAGTGATCTCGATCGTAGAGGACATTGATAAGATCCGCAAAGAAAGGGTGAATCTCCTAAAACTCAAAGAACCAAGGCGCTCCCACTTCCAAGCGAGGAAACTCATCAATAATGGCTTGAAGCTTTTCAATAGTATTCTGCTGAGTGAATTTCACTTTTCGCATATAGAAAGCTTGAATTCGCTTGATCTTGAAACTAAGCAAGTAAACACACTCAGCCATCTTCTTACCCAGGACGCACAACCGTTGGTGTCTTTCTCTGTGTCTTTGAGAGAATAATGTCCACCAATTCACTTCCAGTGGGCACTGCGGTGATACTCTTAAAGTCCTTGGACATAGCTCTTTATCTAGTTCGTACAAACTACGAAAACGTGTTCAAGAAACTCTAATGTGAGTTTTTCGTGAACCACACGTTTGTGGATGAAACGCCCTCTTTCCAAAAGATCTGAAATCACTCTCTCTTGGCCTAACTTCTCTCATCTATTCTCAATAACAACAAATCCTTCATCCAACAAACATATCAATAAATGAACTTAGAATACCTTGGTAGCACACATCACTCCCTTCTGTTCCACCATCTCAAATCCGAAAGCAGTAGCCAACTTGGTCATACCAGCATTCTCCT
>NW_014569012.1:0-3958 GCF_000743755.1 Blastocystis sp. subtype 4
CTCCTCTTGGTCGTTTCGCTGTTCGTGATATGAGACAGACTGTTGCTGTCGGTATCATTAACAGCACTGTCCGTGCCAAGTAAGCAAAGTCCATAACTCTACTGTTTGTTTGAAACAATTGAGAAATGATGGTTCCAAATATGAAACAATACTAAGAGGAACTCAGTTAATCGATGAGTTCCTTTATTATCGGAATTGATCTTGGAACATCCACTTGCTATGCCTATGGAATGGAACCAGGTGGAGAGAGAAAGGATATTCCAGATCAAAGTGGACATCTTGTTATTGATTCCTATATTGCGTATTCAAATGGAACACCACTTTTTGGGAACAGTGCAAAGAAAGCAACTGGACGACGTGTGACCAAACTGTATGAATTGAAGCGATTGATCGGAAAGAAGTATGAAGATGATTCGTTCCAATCCGATTTGAATAAATGGCCTTTCAATGTGGTTCGTGGAAATGATGGAATGGCAGAAGTGGAATATGAGATTCGAACTTCAAATGGAAATCAGACTCGACGAGACCGTCCTGAGGTATTAACAGGAGACTTGTTGAAGTACATCAAGAACAATTCCCAGCGTTACAATGAAAAGAATCTTCCTGTATGTGCTATTATCACGATTCCTGCTCGTTTTACAGATGCTCAGAGGAAGGCCACTCTTGCTGCTGCCACTCTTGCTGGTTTTGATAAAGTCCAGTTGTTTCCAGAACCATCTGCTGCTGCATTAACCTATGTAAATGGAAATAAGAATGTTGTAGAAAACCAGACTTTTGTTGTGTATGATTTTGGTGGTGGAACCTTTGATGTGTCTATTATTGAGTATGCGAATAATGAATTCAGAATCCTCGAAACAGACGGTGATAGTCATTTGGGTGGAGCAGATATTGACAACTGTTTGATGGACCACTATCTGAAAGAGTTAGAAATGGTTCATCCAAACACAAACACCAAAAATCGACTTGCCAAAATCAAAGCACATTGTGAAGAGGTGAAAGTTGCCTTATCTGGACATGCTCAATCTTGTTTAGATTTTAATGTGGCAAATGCTGATTACGATGACACAAGTATTATTACTCGTGAAGAATTTGAAGGTCTTATCAGACCTACTATCATATCAAAGACTTTTGATATTCTGCGTCGTTGTATTGTTCGATGGCAAGAAAAACATCCAGGAAAGGACTATGATGGTATTCTACTAGTTGGTGGAAGTTCTGAGATTCCTTGTATTCGTGAAATGTTGAATCAGGAATACCCAGGTCGAATTCTCTCTGATATTACTCCTGGCAAGGCAGTAGGTGAAGGAGCGTTTATTCGAGGTTGTGTTTGTGAGAGTGAAGTGATGTATAGCTCGTAATCTGTATGCTTTTGATCCCGATGCGATCCGTATTGTGGATATTCTGCCTCAGAAAGTGGGTGTGTGGGTTGATGGAGACATTCTCACTATTCTCCCTGAAGGTCAACAAGTCGATGTTGAAGTTTCATCTCCAGTATTCTACACTGCTGATAATGCTACGTTCTTCACAGTCAGAGTGTATCAAGGTGACTGGGAGACAAATCCAGATCTCACTACAATGGGTCGTTTCCTAGTCAATATTCCTCACCCAGGACCAATGAATCAGAATCCGATTGTACTCAAGTTCACTTATTGTTCAGATTGTATTGTACGAATTAGAGCCTATATCAGTGACACGTTGATTCAAACTGCAGAACTGATGGATCGATGGTGTAATGCGGACTTTGAGATATTGAAACAGAAATACCGAGATTTGCAGAAAACAAGAGAATTGATATTCAGAATCGTGCCACTCGTCTCCTCGATATGTTTCAAAAGACTGGTACCCATAATGATGAGGCTGAAACTGCTCTAAGGATTCGAGCACAGACTCATGCACAAGCTATGACTGTTGGTAGCCTCAATATGGCTGAAGAAACACTCCATCAGTTAGAGGAGAAATACCATGATGTTTTATATCGTGTTTGTGTAAACAATAGAAGTGTTGTTTTACAAAGCAATAGGAAGTAGTATCAATAGAAACACAATTCAAGTGGGGGTTAGAGAACGGTTATTTCGTAAATCCAAAGTATCTTCATAAACAGATACAATGTTTGCAAAACTTTTTGTATTTTCTGTGCTTCTATCCGTATCTTTTGCTGGAAACTTCACGGTGGGCCAAAACACCTATCTTTTGAATGGAGAGCCAATCCAACTGATTTCGGCTGCTTTCCATTATTTCCGTGTCCATCCAGCTAGATGGGAAGATACCTTCAAGAAATTGGCGAATGCTGGAATCAACACAGTAGAAACGTATATCGCTTGGAATATGCATGAACCAGAGCGAGGATCGTATAATTTTGAGGGAGCAAATGATATTGACCGTTTCTTCAGTCTTGCAGAGAAATACCACTTGTTGGCAATTGTTCGTCCCGGACCTTATATTTGTGCTGAGTGGGAGTTTGGAGGACTTCCTTACTGGTTGTTGAAGGAAGATGGAATTCAGCTTCGTACAAAAGATCCGAAGTATCTGGAGCCTGCTCTGAATTGGTTTGATGTTCTTCTTCCCATTCTTCAGCCTCATCTGATTACGAATGGAGGTAGTATCATTATGACTCAAATTGAGAATGAGTATGGTAGTTATCCTGCATGTGATAAGGAGTATCTGAATGCATTGTATGAAAGTACTATCAAGCACTTCGGTCCTGCAACAGGTTATGTGACCTTTACAACAGATGGTCCTTCAGATGGAATGGTTACTTGTGGTCGTTTGGAAGGAAAGGCTTATACGACTGTTGACTTTGGTCCTGGGAATGCTCATGATCCATTTGCAGTGATGCGTAAGTATGAACCTACAGGTCCTCTTCAGAATTCTGAGTATTATCCTGGTTGGTTGGACCATTGGAAGGAGAAGCATGCAAAGACAGAGATCAAGCCAGTCATTGATACTATGGTGGAGATGTATGAAATGAATGCAAACTGGAACTTCTATGTGTTCATTGGAGGAACGAATTGGGGTTTCATGAATGGAGCTAATGGAGGAGGTAAGTCCATTCAACCTCAACCAACAAGTTATGATTATGATGCTCCTTTGTCAGAGGCAGGAGATCGAACAGAGAAGTACTATGCAATTCGTGATAAGATTGGTGAGTGGAAGACACTTCCTCACTATGAGGTGGAGGATACAAAGAAAACCAATTATGGTGAATTCGAATATGAGGAAATGGCTTCTCTTTGGGACAATCTGGATTTGATGGATCCGAATCCAGTGACTGGTGAACATCCAATCACAATGGAGAAGTTGGGTGTTGATTATGGATTTATTCTGTATCGAACACAAGTGAACAAGGGAGGTAAGGTCCGTGTGGAAGATATTCATGATCGTGGTTATGTGTATGTCAATCAGAAGTATTATGGTTTGATTGAGCGTCAGGATGTGTCTGTGACTGTAGAGATTGAAGCAAAAGAAGGTGATGTGTTGGATATTCTGATGGAATCTTTAGGTCGTTTGAATTATGGAGGAAGTATGACTGATCCGAAGGGTATTCTGGGTGATGTGTATCTTGATGATGATGCTCTTCTCAACTGGACGATGTATCGACTGAATATGAGATTGCCTACTCAGCTCCGTTGGAGCAAGGCAAAGACTGTTTCAGGTCCCGCTTTCTATCGTGCTGTGGTGGACATCAAGGAACCTGCTGATACCTTTGTGAATCCCAAAGGATGGAACAAGGGACATATCTATGTGAATGGATTCAATCTGGGAAGATACTGGACTGTTGGACCTCAGTTGACTCTCTATTGTCCTGCTCCATTGCTGAAGGAAGGTTCCAATGATATTATTGCCTTCGAAATCTTTGGTACTGAGTCGATGAAGATGTCTCTTGATGACGAGCATCAAATCGACATCATTTAGGCAAGATCCTATACTACTCTTTGCTATTTTGATTGTTGAAAACAAA
>NW_014569011.1:0-3943 GCF_000743755.1 Blastocystis sp. subtype 4
AATCCATTTCATTCAATTCTTCTTCTTTCAATCCTTTCAATACAATCATTGAATGATTCAATACATTCACTATCATCAATTCCACTTCATTCTCATTCTTGTCACACTCATTCTTGTATTCATTACACACATATTTGATACTTCTAGCCCATATTACTTCAACTACTTCATTTCCTTTCATTCATACTCCTTTGTTGCTCCTCTTCCAATATTCAACTTCATATAACCGTTTTCTCTATCAGTAGAGTTGGCCATCCGATAATTACGTGCCAACTTGTCTTCCAACTTTTCCTTCTGCCTCTGTTGTTTTTTTCCGTACTAACTTTTACTCTCTTGCTTTCACTCATTATGTCACAAGTTGGAATAGTATTGTTAACCTGATGACTTTGAAACGGCTGAAGCATCTATTTTAGTATATCTCTGTCTATTTTGATTTTTGACTGTCTCAATTGATTGTAAAGGGGATTACTTCCAAAAACATTGAATTAGATACATAATTAAGTGATAGTTCATAATCTGTCTAAACGAATCTACTCTACATCTAATCACACTTTCTATTATTCACATGCTCTATATCCATCTATGTATCGAAAACAAAGCATGCTAAAGGATTCCTTGATTATCAAATCACACTGTACAGACTGCTGAACGCCCATCCTTTCAAAACGAGTGGACGAGACATGTATGTACTTAAGATCTGATTTTGATTACAGTTTACTAATGTACATGCAGATGTAATATCAATTCGATTTATAAGTATCAAATTGAAGAGATCATGTTCAGTAGTTTGTACAACCTGATTTGGTCCTTAGAAATTCTCAACTGATGTTGTTCATCCATCTAATCATATAATCAATGTGAAAGTTCCATTTGTATTCATCGAGGTCTTAGCGGTCGCATACGGGATAAAGAGAAGCATTCCACTTCTCCCACCTTCCTCATTACAATCATTATATGAATAGTATGTACCATTTTGATACATAGATAACAGGATATAAGAACAACATACACAGATCATAACGTATGTACTAGTTGATTGTGAATATACCGATATTTCGAACAGGTAGTGTTAACGATGTTCAAAGTGTTTTACATAATGAAGAGAATTGGAGTTTCTTCTTGCTTTCCTATGTTTTTGTAATAATTGTTAGTTAATTATCTTAATCTCTAGGCTGAATCGTCAAAAGGTCCTTAATCTCATTGTTGATAGAGGATTTTAACGGATTATCGTCACTTAGATAAACCTTCCAAAGTGTGGGCTTAGTTTACAAGCAATCTCGAAGTGGGATAATATATTCAGCGCGGCTTAAAGGTTCAATCAGATTAACGAAGGTAACATCGATCCGACGAAACATCAATGTGGGTGTCACCAAACTTATAGTGTATTACTACAATATCAGTACTCATATGATAATCATTTCTATCGCTTCAACAGCTTGTACATACATAATCTACATCCTCACCTTTTACTACTGTAACAACAGTAGCAATGGCCTTCACACAACTGTATTCATAAAGAGAACTACAAGCGCTTTAACCAGCAGCTACAAATCAGTTCTACATTACTTATCATGCCTACTTATACCGAAGTACTTACTATTCCAGGATAACTGAAACCTAGAACTGCTCCAGCATCTACTAGATCAGCACTAGCACCAATAGTTAATCTAGTAGCCTTCTTAGAGAACATTAGCTTCGCTTTCATTCGTTTTTCATTCTTGTACTTTCCTTAACAAATAAACACCGTCTCATTATAATCTGAAAGGTTTGTTCATACATCAGCCTTCAATGTACATTCCAACTATTAAAACTATCCCAGCACGAGTACACTTTTCATTAATTTGCTATTTCTATGAGTTAAAATGCAAATAGGTTCGATTATTACAACAGGTTTCATTTCAGCCTTTCATTTTCTCTTTTCACTAATATACATCACAGGTAACAGAATCTGACATTCTTCTTATACAAATCTCCATTCCTATCAGAAGCAATGTATTCAAGTCCATGAATCGGATGATCTGATTCTAACTGATAGTAAAAGGATGTTCTAATTGGCATTGGACGATTATTCCAAATAATGAACTCATTAAAGAATTGTTGAGAACATGTATTCCTATTATCGGGTAGTAATTCAGAAATCGAGAGGAGAATCAGACTCCACCACAATTCTGTCCAATACTCTTTGAGATGAAGGTAACACCATAAGGATGAACCTGTTATGCTATTTCACAAGAAGTGACTATGGAGACTTTATCATTTAAGGAATTATTATAAATTGATGGTGACATTCAATTACTCAATCATTGGTTCCATCAAGAAGCGGCTACGGATTTCAAGTGATTACCAAGGAATGACGATTTCCTACAGCTATTTCCTTATTTCAAGTGATATGAGATATGTATGAAGATACTATAGTCATGAAATGCTTTCAGGTCATGAACAAGGCTAGGAGAGAGGATATCAGAATAATGTGTTGTCAAGAAGATGGAGCACAAGTACTGAACTATTCGGATGAGGATTGGGAGGTGATTGTTTGCTGTGGCCTATTAGAAGCAAGATAGGTTACTGTAACATTACAGAGGTTATATATGATATTTCTTTACTGTCAGAATGCTTCCTGAATGAAGAGAGGGAATCTTTGGGAGATCCAAAGTTAGAAAAGAATGAGATTGTATATGATGAATGTACTACTCAGTCTTGTATGATGGTACATCTTCTCTTAGAGGATTGTAAAGTGTCATATTGTTGAGAGAGTAGATATTCCATCTGGAGACAGTTGAGCAACTGCTTTGACGAAACTGTGGAGACCTTTGGAATCAAGTGCTTGACAGTGAAGCGCGCTTTTTTTCGTGGGAAGAGAGCTAAACATGAGAGAATCAGGAGAGAAGGGAGAATGCTATTGCCAACTGTGTTCGACTCCTATTAATTGGGATTGAATAATGATGATTGAATAATGATAGAATATACTGATTAAGAGTTAGTACACTAACTGACCTTTCTGATCCTGTTGTGTTTGATGCTACTGGAGTATTTGGAGTTGAAGACTGTTCTACTGTTGTTGATTCTTATTCTTCTCTCACTTCTACTGAACAGGAATCGGTGACTATTCTGAATGCTGTGAATCAGACTGTGCCTCTCGAACAAAGTCTCAGATTGCTGTTCCTGTGGCTTTGGCTGGATTCCGCAGATATCGATGGCAAGTTACTAATAATGACTCATATTCCTTGTATATCTCATCAATTCATATGGCCTATTGCAAGCCAACAGGATCTGTTTGTCCTGCAATTGACAACTATCCTTCAGTGGGTGAAGGTCAAATCTCTCCTTCTTCTTGTCCTGAGGGTTACAGAGGTTATTCATATCGTGAGTGTTCTGGAGGTGTGTTGGGGTATCTGTCTCTCCTTCAGAACATGATGGCCTCATTCTACAGTAGTCATAGGCTTTAACCTACATATCATCCATCACCTTTCAATTAACACAGTTTGAAGACTAGAATCGACTAACTTCCTTATTCTAATCATCAAGTTTGATTTGGATAGGAGAAGTGATAGTACTCTCTGGAATCATCTCTATGGTTGGAGTTCTTATGAAAATGTATGAACCATTCTACTATCTGATTACAGTGAATGGATACAATCATTCGTATTCTCTGTGAACGATCAGATTCATTGTGTTCCATATTCCATCAACTCACTCATATTCTCTAACTGTATTTCTTAACAAACACATTCTCAGATGAAGGATTGTGAAACATCTTCAGATCTTCTGATACCTTTTTCTCTCGAGTGTTTTCAAGGATCCCTCGTGAGTTCTTTTCTTCATTGAAACCATTCTAGCCACGACCAGAACTACAAAACAGAATAGGATTACACCACCAATAATCATCAATACTATCGCCAAGATTGTGAATCTCTTCACAACAAGAGTCAGAGTTGTCTCTTCA
>NW_014569010.1:0-3932 GCF_000743755.1 Blastocystis sp. subtype 4
TGGTGGTTTCAGCAAGAAGCTCCGTCACTTCAATGAGGGTGGTGACTATGGTAACCATGAAGTCCTCATTGGAAAGCTTGTACAGAGAATGATCTAAGCGAAGGTTATGATCTTTCAGAATTGTGAATTGGAAGTAGAATGTGGTTTAATTGTAATCTATGTGTTAATTGAGGTGTTTGTTTGAACATTTTCGAGAAGAATGGAAAACGAAGAGGGAGTTTCATTGGCATGGAAAAGACTGTCACAGAATTCGATATTAACAATTTGTGTATCCGTAATTCTTATATATGACTATGGAATTGAAATTGTTATTAATAGTGCTTCGTGCTATCTTTTGTCTTACTTGTAGATTGGAATCATATCGATCGTATCTGCAGTTGAAAGTTCATCCTCATCCGATAATCATAAAAAAGCACTTGATTTCTATGATCAAGCTGAAAAGCTATATAAAGCAGGAAAGTATAAAGAAGTGCATATTTCTTTCTCTTCTTTAATTTGTAGGCAGAACGATTGTATTCGAAATGCATCTTTGCCGATAATACTGTGGATGCTTGTTACAATTCCAGGTATCTAACTAGAATTAATCTCCAGCAACTCGATGGTGCTCTGAGTGACCTGAAGACAGTTGTTGAGCGAAGTCCTTCAGCAAGAGTTGTTGTTTATTCTAACTGTCATTTCTAGGGATATATGCAAATTGGAAAGCTGGAAATGAAGCTTGGAAAGTGTAAGGATGCTACTGCTACCTTCAAGCTCTCGTTATCCAAGTTCCCAACAACCAATAAAGAGAAGTTACAGAAACTGGCTATTGAGAGTTCGGAATGTGCTGCTAGTATTGTGCATGCAGAGAAGCTGATTGTCCGCAAGAGCTACAGTGAGGCAATTCCCATTATTGATAAGGTTCTGGATGTATGTACGAGTGCTGATACTCTTCGTATGACTCTTGGCCGTTTACTTCTGGAGACTCAGCAATGGGAACGTCTGATTCAAACCTGTAGTACTGTCTTACGAAGCCACCCCGATGACTGTGAAGCTCTGTATATGCGTGGCTGGGGTTTCCTAATGAATGGAGATAAAGAAACTGCTCAGACTCACTTCAAGAAGGTAAGAACCATGGAGGTTATTGATGGATAGTGCTTACGGAGTGATCCCGACTACAAAACATGCAAAGAAGGAAGCAAATTGGTTCGATCAATCTCTCGTCATTTGAATCGGATCGAAGATCCTGAAGAAAAAGATGCCGCTGTTAAGGTTGAAGAAGCTGAGTCCTTGTTGAAAGTGAAGGGACTTCCACATCGTTATCAGAGTCTGGCCAAGTACTATCTCTGTAAGTACAATACGGAGTTGAAGGAGTATGGCAAGGCTCATGATTTCTGTCAGTTTGTGGTTGATAACAAGAATGATTTGGGTGAAGGAGTGGATGCTAGTGATGCTGTATGTGCTTTGGCGACTGCATTGTTAGCTGAGGATAAGTATGATCAAGCAATTCGTCTTCTGAACGATGCCTTGAAGAATGATCAGAATAACAGAAAGGTAAGCCTTAGGAAATAGATTGAGTGGTAGTTACATGATAAGTTGAATGAAGCTGAAGTGGCTCAGAAACGGAGTAAAGAGAAGGATTACTACAAGATTCTTGGAGTGAAGCGAGATGCTACAGAGAAGGAGATTAAGAAGGCATATCGAAAGTTAGCTCTTCAATGGCATCCTGATAAGCATAAGGAAGATAAGGAGATAGCTGAGGAAAAGTTCAAAGAAATCGCAGAAGCTTATGAAGTATTGTCAAATGAGGAAAGTCGGGCGAAGTATGATCGGGGTGAGGATACAAGTGAAGAAGCTAACCATGCTCGAGCTAATCCTTTCCAAGGATTCAATTTTGCCTTTCCTGGTGGATTCCCTGGTGGTTTCCACTTTGAAGGAGGTGGTAATGGTCGTGGTGGTCAGGGATTCCCTGGTGGGTTCAATTTCGGAAATGGTGGTAATCAGCACTTCGAGTTCCACTTTGGATAAGCTACATTTAGGTTGTCATCTGTTTGTAAGAAAAACCAATTTGAAGCGCTTGAATGTGAAGGATGTAGTAAATCTCTTATTGAATTGATCTGGGTATTCATTTCTTTCTTCTACATCAAAAAACAAAACAAAAACAAACGCCCACCGAGGGGCTCGAACCCTCGACCACCAGGTTAAGAGCCTGGCGCTCTACCGACTGAGCTAGACGGGCTTCAACTATCAATCAATCTATCCATTCATCTTTCAATATCACATTTCATTAACCCACCACTTTCATCTATTCACACATTCAATATGCCTCCTTCACTTAACAGAATTCCTACATCAGATATTGCAAAAATCGCAAGTGGTCAAGTAATTGTTGACTTGAAATCCGTTGTCAAGGAACTCATCGAAAATTCACTTGTATCATTCCTATCTTTTCATTCATACAAAGGATGCACATGCCTCCTCTCTTGAACTCAAACTCGTCAATTATGGAGCTGATTTGATAGAACTTTCAGATAATGGTAATTATCAACATGTGGAATCAAATGAAGGATGTGGAATCCAGAGTGAGGACTTTGGTGGAGTGGCTTTGAAGTATTACACATCGAAGATTACTGATTTTGATGATATTCGATATGTACAGTCATTTGGATTTCGGTTTCTATTCTGAGTACTAGTCACTCATAGTGGAGAAGCTTTGAGTTGTATTTGTGATGTCAGTGGAGAGTTTTCTATTGTCACAAGACATCAATCTGCTCCTGTTGGTACTTATATCAAATACACTCCAACAGGAACTATCGATATTCAAGTCTTCTTTCATTCAAATGATGAGGAGTAGAGAGATCAAGCCCGTACTGTGGGAACAACAGTATCGATTCGTAATCTGTTTGAAGTATGAACGATGAATCAATATCTCTGTAGCGATTACCTGTTCGACAGAAAGCCTATCTTCGGAGTAAGAAGACTCAACTCTCCAATATGATCACTCTTGTTCAAGTAACTGTTTCTTATTTCTCTCTTTCCTAGTCTTATGCTATCAGTTGTCTTGGAGTTCGTATCTCACTCTCTCATCATATTCCTGCCACAGGCAAAACAACTACTATTCTCAGTATTCCAGTCATTCTATCTCTCTTCTCTCATATAGGCCAACTATTCACTCAAACAACGACTTCAGAGCATCTTTGGGAGTCAGATTGCTAATACTCTCACTGAATTTGGTTCTTCCTTTCAGATACCTCATTCAGTCTCTCAACCATCAGAAGAGAGTTTGTTATCAGAAAGTGTTCTATCAGAGAGTATGATAGGAAATGACTCTACTCTGAATTCTTCTGAAACTGAGAGTTCTCGACTTCAATTCTCCTTCTCTTCTCAATGTGATTGGAATCATCATTTGGAAGATCAGAGTGAGACTTGTGATCTGTTTGGTTATGTGACTGGTTACATCTCTCGAATTGGAAGTAGTTCGAATAGTAGTGATCGAGGGAATCAGAATCTGTCTTATCGAGGCAATACTTCCAAACAGTTGCTATTTGTGAATGGTCGACTTGTTGAATACAAGAAGGTAGAATTGATAGATGAGTTGAATGATAGCTTGTGAATACATTCCTTCAGGTATGGAGAGAATATGAACCTCGAACTATACCTATTCTGGTGATTAATGTGATATTGCCTCCTCATTACTATGATATCAATCTAAGTACAGATAAGAAACAGATCCTTCTCTTTCATGAAGACACACTTCTTCGAGCCTTTCAAGAGATCATTCGTTCTGCTGTTGACTCTAGTAATACAAATGTTCGGGTTTCTATCTCTTCATCTATTCAACCAGGTCGTAAGAAAGAACAGAATCTGTTATCTGGTGATATCACTCCTTCAATAAAGTCTATTCTTAAGACAGTTGATGATTCTTCTGGAGTTGTGACTTCTGTCTCTTCATCTGT
>NW_014569009.1:0-3936 GCF_000743755.1 Blastocystis sp. subtype 4
ATTGTGAATGATAACAGTTGTAATGATTTGATTGATTTGGATTTGAGTCGATTTGAGAATGTGAAGAATGTTGAGATTGGTTCAAATGCTTTGAAGAATGTAAAGAATCTCACAATGAATGGATTGAATGAATTGATTCGATTTGGAGTGGGAAGTGGAAGTCTGAATGGAGTTGAGATTATGAGTATTGGATCCAATTCTCTCAATTCAATCTCT
The DNA here is from genome assembly GCF_000743755.1 of Blastocystis sp. subtype 4. Classification (NCBI taxonomy): domain Eukaryota; class Bigyra; order Opalinata; family Blastocystidae; genus Blastocystis; species Blastocystis sp. subtype 4. The sequence continues at coordinate 217 of NW_014569009.1, forward strand.
TCATTCAATCTCAGTTTGTTTTCAAATGTGAGAAGAATTGAGATTGGATCAAGATCAATGAATAATGCTACTGCTTTGATATTGGATGGATTGAATGAATTGGATGAACTGAATGTGGGATTTGAGAGTATGACTGGAGTAGAAAGAGTTGATATTGGATCCAATACTCTCAATTCAATCTCTTCATTTGATTTCAGTTTGTTTTCAAATGTGAGAAGAATTGAGATTGGACATGAATCAATGAATCAAGTAGTGAATGTGACAGCAAATCGATTAGGAATGTTACAGAATGTGAGAATTGATGATGATAGTAGTGTTGTTGAATGGAATGTATCGATTGATTCATCAGATCGATTGATTTCAATTCCTGGTGTGATTAGTGGTTTGAAAGTAGTAGGAAACAGTTGTAATGAATTGAGAGAATTGGATTTGAGTCGATTTGAGAATGTGAAGAATGTTGAAATTGGTTCAAATGCTTTGAAGAATGTGTTGGAATTGAATATGAAGAATATGAGTCGATTAGAGAGTATTGAAGTGGGAATGAAGTCATTGATTGAATGTTCATCATTCTCAAGTATGGGAGATGTGAATCTGAATAGAGTGAAGATTGGAGATGATTCATTTGGAAATGGATCTGTATTTGAATTGGATGAAGAATGTGGAATTGAGGAAGTGGAGATTGGAAAGGATTGTTTCAAAGGGAATATGGATAAGGAGGATTCTCTTGGATTTGTGATGAAGAAACTGAATGATATGAAGCGAATTGATATTGGAAGTGGATCATTTCGTCATTTCAATCGGTTTGAATTGTCAGGTGAATTGAATGGATTGGAATTGATGTGTAGAATGTAGAAAACTGATTGAAGTGAGTATAGGAGAGAATAGGATGAATGGACGTCGATTGAGTGAGGATGATGAAGGAATGATGTTCAGTGGAGTGAAAGCATTGAGAGTAGAAAGTGAGAATGAATGATGAGAATGATGAATCAGATTTGATAGGATTGGAGGAGATGGTGATTGGATCGAATTCATTCCCTGTAGCGACTTCAATGACATTGAGAATGCTTCCAAATGTTCGAGAGATTGTATTGAGTAATAACACATTGAATGAAGTAGAAGAGTTGTTCCTGAGTGGAATTGGAGATGGAGGGAAGTCGATTGTTCAACTGAGCAACAATACACTATTGAATCTGAAGAGTATCACGATTGGAGATGATTCAGATAATGAGATTGCTCGATTCGAAGTCATGTGAATGAGAATCCTGGTTCAAATGTGACCATTGTTGTGGATCCTATTCTTCCAAATCAGATATTCAAAGTGAGAAATGAGAATGAGATGAGTGATATTCCAAGTGATGTGAAGATTCTATCATTTGATGGAATGATGAGAGTGTGAGTGTATTGAATGTGAGTAATTGGAGGAGTATTCGGAATGTGTCAATTGGATGGAACTGTCTTGAATCTGTGAATCATGTTGAAGCTCGAGGATTAGGTGAATTGGAAGCATTCAATGTTGAAGAGAATAGTCTGTTGAATGCAATGTCATTCTCAATTGATTACTCTTCTGTTGTATCTCGAAAGGTGATTGTGAGGAGTATGAGTGAATTGAATGAAATGTCGATAGCTGTGAGCAAGTTGGTGATAGGAGATGATAGTTGTAATGAATTGTTGAGTGAAGAAGAAGAAGTGTTGAATCTGAGTCGATTTGTGAATGTAAGAAGGATATTGATTGGATCGAATGCTTTGATGAATGTGAGAAAGGTGATGGCAAGAGGATTGTTGAATCTGGAATCATTGGAGATTGGAAGTGGATCTCTTGTGAATGTGAGAGAGTTTGAGATTGATGTTGGAAGTGTTGTGAGATGGAGTTATGTGATTCGAGATAGTGTGATTGTTGATCTGATTCCTTATGTGGTGAGTGATTTGGTGATTGTTGTAATGAAGTCAACTTCACTTGTCTGGATCTGAGTCGATTTGTGAATCTGAGATCGATTCGTATTGGTTCGAATTGTCTAAATCATGTGAGGAGTGTGTTGACAGAAGGTCTGATTCATCTGGAATCATTGATTGTGGGAGAGAGAAGTCTGATTGAAATGATTAATAATCCTGACGCTGAATGGGTTTATAAAGCGAATGATATGATGAGTGTTGTGAATGCTCCTTCTGTGATCAGTAAGTTGATAATTGCTGACAATTGTTGTAATGAAGTCAATTTCACTTCTCTGGATCTGAGTCGATTTGTTCATTTGAAGTCATTAGTGATCGGAAAGAACTCTCTGAATGAGATTGTGAATATCACAGGTGTTGAATATGAATTGTTGAATGAAGTGATTATTGGTGAGAATAGTCTGAGTTCATTGAGTCATTCGTGAGGAATTGAGTGTTGACTGATGACTAGATACACAGTGAATAATTGGAATTCATATTTGAGTATTCCTTTGTATGTAACTGCACTGACTGTAACTGACAATTCATGTAATGATAATAACATATATGCTGTTGATTTGAGTTCATTCAAGTTTCTTCGAAGTGTTGTGATTGGTAATAGCTGTTTCCAGTATGTTCGGATATTGTCGATAGTGGGACTCAATTGGCTTGAATCAGTCAGTATTGGTGGTAAGAGTTTTGGGAGTGACGGTTCATTATGGGAAGTTAGTGAGTTGAAGATTGTGAATTGTCCACAATTGAAGAGTTTGAGTATTGGATATTGGTCGTTTGGTCGATACAATGGATTTGAATTGTCTGAGTTACCTCAACTGAAATCTGTTGTAATAGGCTACAGTGTTAATAGTTATGGATGTTTTCAATATGCTCGTAATGCAGTATTCAGAGGTATGACTGATGGAAGAGATGGATTGTAGACTTGCCATCATTGGAGACTATCCATCTAGGATATTATGTCTTCAGTAATGCAGAATATGTAGTATTTGAAAGTATGTGATAATAGGAATTGAACATATCAGATCTTCCTAAGTTGACGGTGTTACGATTATGGAGTTATTGCTTGGTTGGTTCGACTTCTACAAAGACAACTGATGTATTTCCCTATTACTATAAGAATACTCTTATCATGAGGAGTATGTATGTTAACAGTTCTAATCATCAGATCTACCATCTTTGACAATGTTAAGCATTAGTGATGATGTATTTAGGAATATGGGATTTGTAACATTAGAAAGTATCACATTTGGAACTATCAAACAATAGATGTTAGATCACCTCTCACTATCCAAGGATCCAGTTCTAATCATTTCCAATACACTCACACTCTTGAAGTGAATAGTTGATGATTGGATTGTTGATTGATATGTAGATGCATCTAGTCTTGCTCAGTTCATATCATCCAAAAGTGTTTATGTGAAAGCAACAGGTGAAGTGATTGATCTCAGTTCAATTCCATTATCAGTTGAGAATCTGAGGTTTGAGGATTATTCTCAATTGGATTCAACTGTTCTATCATTCAATCTGTCTCCATTCTCTCATCTCAAATCCGTCACTATTGGAGATGACTCTTTTGGTTCACCAATTGAGTTCATAGCGAATGGACTGAATGAATTGATTTCAATTCATATTGGAATGAACTCATTCACAAGGAGCAGAAAGTCTTATGCTGAAAGATCAAATCGAGAGTTTCATGTGAAGAACTGTGGATGTCTGAGAGAATTGATTATTGGACGATATTCATTCTCTGATTATTGTGTATTCGATCTATCCAATCTT
>NW_014569008.1:0-3946 GCF_000743755.1 Blastocystis sp. subtype 4
ATTGTGAATTGATTGTTACTAGTTGTATTGAATCTCTGATTATTGATGATCATTTCAATCCTGATATATCATCATTGATACTGAACTATTCATTGATATTATTGAAACGAATTGAGATTGGAAATGATTGTTTTAAGAATGTGACTCGATTTGTGATTGATGGATTGAATGAATTGGAGACTATCATCATTGGATACAAGAGTTTCAGACTCGATGATGATGATACTAGAAAAGGAAGCAAATGTTTGATAATGAATTGTGATCAATTGAGTGAAATCTGCATTGGATACAATTCATTCTATTGGTATGAATCATTTGAATGTAAGAATCTGTCTTCTCTCATATCTATTCAATTGGATGGTCATGCATTCATGAAGTGTCAACGGATAGTATTTGAGAGTATGAATAATTGAATGAATGATGAATGAGATCTGAGTCAACTTCAATCCATCATTCTTGGATCCTCGCTTTTGATGGTGATTATGAAGCTAGAGAATCCAATGAATTGATAATGAAGAGTATGAGTGATAATGATGATTGATTAATCAGATCTCCCTTTTCTATCCACATTCAAAGGAGATGGTGACAATTTCTGTTATATAGGGAAAGTGATATTGGATAGTAATTACTGATGATTGGATTTGAATTAGATATTCCATTACTCACTGAAGATGGAATAAGGACATGTAAAAATACATTCTATAATATGAAAGAATTGAGTGTTTCGAGTATGATTGATTTGTTAATAATGATTGAAATGCTGATTCACTTGATTCATTCAACAGAATAGCAATCATTGTACAATACTCTAGTGAACTGAATCTGTTTGTTGGGAATGGAATAGATGGAATTAGGGTTTTTGATAAACACTACTTAGATGCCCTAGAGGGCACTTAACGTTCATACCATTCAGGCCTTGGACTTGTTCCCGAGTGGTCCCAGTCTCGAGTGATTGGTTGACAGTTCATGAATCCAACCACTATTCCTGTTGGAGAATAGTAGTGACTTCTTCATGAAATGAACGATACACCCTGGCAACACGAAGTTTCCCTGAGAATGGTACCATTTCACATTCAGAAGTTAGGTCCTAATGGTGACCGAGTATGTGGATAAGACACCCTTCTAAAAGAGACATTGTCTGAATGAGAACAGATGATGATACCAAAATGATGAGAAGAGAAGATAGTTGTTAGATGATAGAGTAGCATAAGAATAAAAGATTAGAGGTTGATAAGATGAAGATGTCCCATCGGGAAAGTTAAGAACAATCAAGTCTATGAAGAAGGTAGTGTGAATCTGATTGTGTAGTATGAAGAAGTGAATGAAGTGGTAATCCATGATTGAAGAAGATGAGTAAAGAAGGGAATGAAGAAGTGAAGAGCCAGCCTAAGATGATTAGGTTGGTGATAGATAAGAATAGATAAGATTAGATGGGAAAAGGAAAAGATATAGGAGGCATTGATTTGACTCTCCTATAATAGATGAATGTGTTTTGTTGGGTATAAGGGTACATAAAGAGATACAGGATAAAAGGACGAATGAAGTTATGTAGGTTATATACAGATTTGAAAGATGATAATAATAACTTGGTTGAAGTAATGACGAATCTGGAAGAGATAATAATATGAGACAAATAAGCCAGACTCAAGGCAAAGTGAAGAAGTTGGTTAATAGCAAAACACAGTGAATGAGTATAAAGACATAAGAATGAAGAGTCACTGAAGAAATGAAAGCACCAAGGTTCAGGGCAAAGCCAAGAACCATTGGTTACATGAGATATCTATCCAAAATGAAGGATCTAGACCAAGAAGTATGAGTCAAGACCAAAGACCAAGAACAAGGACTTAAAGATCTGGTTTCAAAACCAAAATCAAGAGTACGAATCAAAACTCAAGAAACAAGGGTGAAGAGTTAAAAACAAAAACCCACACTAAGATCCGAAAAGCTAAGGACGAATGACCAGAACCATTGAGAATAATAATATGATGAGCCAACTTGGAAACTAAAGAGCCAATATGAAGAGCTAAGGGTGGAGGGAAGCAAAGAACCCTTGATCGATAATACAATCACGAAGCAAGGTGAGGAATGATTGGGAGCAGTGCGTTTAAGAGGCAAAGACAGGAACCACATCGAAATAATGGAAGGCTTAAGGTAAAGACGAAGAAGCATTGAGAGCAGCAATACTAGGAGCCACAAGGAAGGACGTAAGTGAGGGGGGTGAAGAAGCAAGGTCCAAGGACCAAGAACTAGGGACGAGATGAATGACAATCGAGGGTGAGTGGTATAGACGAGGATGGTTGGGGATGTTTAGTAGCATAGCCAGAGACGAAGAGAAGAGTTATGGAGACTAGCTGTAAGAAAAGTAAAGTCGAAGAATGAGCCGAATATTAGAGGGAGTAGGTAGCGGAGTTTTGAGAAATGAGGAGAGTTATCCCGATTTAGCCAGGCCAGTGTCTAAAGTGAAGAAGGAACGAGAACTGAAACCTGTAGTGAAACCTGTAGCAAAGGAGTGAAGGAGTTCCTCTATGTCCAGGACGAATTGCCGAGTTCACGATGACTGTTGATACGAAGCTTGTTGACTGTCAGTAGTAGTAGTAATCTGATGCATGATACGTATTGTTTAGAAGCAGACAAACCGTTGCAAACATGGGCCTCCAACCCTGGGTAGTTATACAGGGAAGAGAATAGAAGACAAAATCGCCACGAAAATGCAGACAAAAAGGCCCATAAACAAGCTCGAAAAGGCAGACATTTTGATCATAATTTGGAGTATATCCAACCCATTTCAAGTCAAATGATAGACATGAATGTAGCACAAAAGTTTTGCATCTATTATCATAATGGTCAACAATGTAGCACAAATTCTTTGTTCATAATACTCTAGCAATGAAAAGTAACAATGACTATCAATGTATCACAAATAATATGTTGTTAAAGTAAATGCATTACTCAATAATCATTCAAGGTAAACCATCAAATGGATCATTCACATGGGATAATCCTTATCGTTTCAACAATCCATACATTACTATCATCAAAGTACTATTAACACCAAATTCAGATTCACTCTTTTCAAACATTGATCAAACCAATACTGTATCTAATGGTAAAGGAGAATCTGTAGTATTTGAGAAAGGATATTATACTCTAGCTGAGATAATCGCTATCCTTAATCAAATGCAATATACTCAATACTCAATATCAAATGCAGTTTCAAGTTTTGGATGTTTCCATATACAATCATCATGTTCAGTTGATTTCTCACAAGCACCAGATATCATATACATATTAGGTCTAACAGAAACAACATATAATGCAGGTGCAAATACAGGAGCTAATATCATTGATATCACTAGAAACAGACAAGTGATACAAGTATAGAGGCCTGAGGCCAAAGCATGTACTGTGGAGGGTGTGGGCAAGGGCCTCAGGCCTCTTCATATTCTTCAATTGTCGCATCATTCTTTTGTGAACATGTGGATATAGAGAACAATTTCACTGATATGAACCGTGAATTAGATGGAGCTGTTCGATGGTATATCGAAGTAATGGGTACTCGCTTATTGTTAGTATCAATAGATTATTGCCTTATATGATTTGAGTATTTGAGAACAAGGGGAATGATTGTAAGAATAATAACAATAATTGAGGAATTGTTGGTACTATTGATTTAGGCTCCATATAGAAAACACAGTTGAGTTTTAATTGATCCCATTTCATTTGAAGGTTGTACAATGACTAATGCAGATGTGATATATTCTGATGGAACATCAGAAATGGTTCTATTGTTCTGATCATTTGATAGACCAGGAGGAAGAACTCCTAAAGCAATAATAATCAGTGGATTATCACCAATAATGGATGGAAAGATTGAGGATAATTCTCCCTTTTCAAGTATGATTTCATTTATATAATAATATAGATAGAGAACCAATCACTTGTATGA
>NW_014569007.1:0-2321 GCF_000743755.1 Blastocystis sp. subtype 4
AACAAACATCCGAAAGAAACAGGAGAATTACTTCTTCAAGTTGACAAGGAACTTGGATACACCAGCGTTATCGGGCTTGAAGGTAGTTTGGCCTTCATGCCAGTTAGCAGGACACACCTCTCCATGCTCATCACTGAACTGGAGACCCTTAATTACACGGATCGTCTCTTCAACATTACGACCAACACCATTGTCATTAATATAGATGTGACGAATCTTACGGTTGGGGTCAATCAAGAACAGACCACGGAAAGCCTGAGCATAATCAAGACCAGAGGCATCCTCATTGTACACACCATAAGCCTTCATGGTCTCTCGAGTAATATCAGAGAGCAGAGGAATGTTGATCAGTCCACCAAGGCCTCCCTCAGAACGAGCAGCCTTCAACCAGCTCAGATGAGTGTAAGGAGAATCTCCAGAGATTCCAAGCACAACAGTGTTCACAGCAGCCAGCTTGTCAGCAGCATCGTTGTAGGCAAAGATCTCAGTAGGACATACAAAGGTCCAATCCATGGGATAGAACAGCAGGATCACCCACTTTCCCTTGTAGTTATCCAGAGTCACATTTGAGATAGTTTCAGTTCCTTGAGCACCATTCAAGCAAAACTCAGGAGCAGTCTGACGAATAGTAACAGGCATTATGTAAAAGAGAAGATAAATCCAATAATAAAAGAAAATATGTCAAAAGAAAAGATCCACAGCTCATTTGTTGTCAATCGATCTGTTGGCGAACAGTCTTTTGAAAGATCCGCCAGAAATAGTGAAAAACCACGATTCTACATTACCAATTTCCATATGCCTTCTAGAACATGGACTGTTACGATTCATCAAGAATCCAACTGCATATCGTTTGTCCTTACATCCAGTGAGCTGTTCTCAACAAGCAGATAATGATGTTGACAGCCTCAATAGCTGCCTGTTCTTCAGAGCCTCTACGTTCATTTGAGGAGATTGGTGCAATTCAGAATGGAGAAAGAACCACCAAAGTGAGAATTGCTAGAATTGACGAAAAACCGTTTCTCCGCCTCCTTGTTTTCTGCCATTGAATCATCTCATTATTGGTTTTCGAATCCTATAACCCCATGTCTCAAGATACTTCGTCATTGGCTAAGGGAAAGTGTAATTCCTGTGAGTTGTAAGAAAAGGGCGTAAACAATAGCTTTCGATATTTCAAACAAGATGATTCCTTTCCTTGATATCCATATGGTCCTTCCAATCTTCGATTGGCTTGAAGATTCTAAGATATCCTCTTTTCGATCCAATTCGATAGAACATCTTAACACACAAATGTACAGGGAGAATGAAATTGCTAAGGCTCGTCTTGCTCTTCTGAACAACACCAACATGGTGGAGTACGCTATGGATGAGTTCAAGAAAATCCACAAGACGGAAGATGTTCCGGAAGGTAAGAGTAGATGAAAAGGAGTGAGAGTTAGAGATGGAGAATCGAAATGGAGCTGTAATGAAGCAGTACGAGTCTATCAAGAAGTCGAAACTATCTGAATGTGCTGAGAGTTGTTACAATGAATTGAATGAGACGAAAGTGATTCCAGTTTTGAGTGATGCTGAATTGGAAGAATATGGCGTAAGGGAAATGATTTTGTTCAATTTCAGATCCAGCGTGAAGAGTTAGACAAGTGTATGGATTATGGCAAATTCCTTATGAATTGTGGATTGTACCAAGATGCCTTGATTATGATCACCTTCTACATGTAGTTCTATTTGTGTTAGATAATAGATAGGGCTCAACTCCCTCGCACTACTTGTAAAGACCTGTTCCAAGATCGTTTGATGAATTGTTACTGGGGTCGTTTGACTTGTGAGATTCTGATCGATGAACCTGAAGGAGCTCAGAACGATCTTCGTCAGATGGAGCAGTATCTGAATCAGGTAGAATCTTCGGTACCTGCTGCCCAAATCCTTCAATCCCGTTGTTGGCTTCTTCATTATTCATTGTATCTCTTCTCACGTTATCCTGAGGATATCGATCAGTTTGTTCGTCTGTCTCTGCGTCGTGAGTGAGTATTTCTCTTTGAATTCATCGTAGATACTTGGCAGCGATGGAGATCAACTGTCCATGGCTCTTACGATATGTGGCTGTGGTAGCAGTGGTACAGAACCGTCAGAATTTGGCTCGTGTGGTGGATATTCTGGATCGAAGACAGGAGTCATTGGAAGATCCTCTGTTACTGTTCCTTCACAGTCTGTTGATTCGAATGGACTTTGAAGCAGCATCGAAGGAATTAGGACGTTGTCCTGATGTGTTTGAGAGTGACTTCTTTTTGAGAGTGAATGGAGAGGAATTGCTTCAAGTAAGAGAA
>NW_014569007.1:2342-5691 GCF_000743755.1 Blastocystis sp. subtype 4
CAGTTGTTAGTTCTGGAGTTGTTGTTCCATGTGCAACGTAGTATCACGATGGAGAATCTGGCTCAGACTGTGAGTATGTGTAGGCAATGATTGTAGGATATGAGATAGCGATGACAGAATGTGAGAAGTGGGTGAAGGAGTTGGTAGAGAAGGATGTAATGAAGATGACAATCAGTGAAAAGGGATATGTGACAATCTCCAAAGCAACTCCTTCAGTGTAAGAGATGGAGTGGGAATTGAAAGTAGATATGAACAAGTTATGGAGAAATCAAAGGAACTAGAGCAAAGGATTAATGTCATGCAAAAGATTCTGACTTCAAAACGAGAATTGAGTGTTTGTTCAACTAACAAGGCAATCTACAATCAACCCTTTTCCTCCTAAAGTGATACACTCTCCTTTAAACCCTTCTTCTTGTAGTCTATTGAGGAGTTGCTCTTGATTTGATGAATCCTCTGTTATAGCCATCACACAACCTCCACCACCTCCTCCTGTTAACTTGGCGACATATCCATATTCAGCTGCAATTGAAACAACCTTATCAATCGCTTCACAGCTAACACCTAGAACCTTCAATATACCTTGATTCACTCGAATCACTTCACAAATCCCTTCTAACTGGAACTGCTTCTCATTCACCACCGCCTTTACTAGGGCTTCAATGGAATCAAAAAGATAATCTGTTGCTTCTGGCAAAGCTTCTCGCAGTTTACGTACTCTTGCTATCATTTGGGCCGTATTCTTTGGTAACATAGTATCAATGAGAATCACTGATAATGGATCTGATTCAACAAAATCAATCATGTATTCACCATCTTGCTTCTTACAGAACTCAACAAGACCACCTCCATTTCAGTCCCTCTACACTACCTACCATAACAGGACACAGTATTGTCGATCCCAGAAGGTGAACCATGAAACAATACTTCTCCCTTGAATGCCCACTTGTTCACTTCTCTCAAAAACAAACCATTCTCTTTTGAACCGGGATTTCCATACTCTAGCATTGCACTAGCCAATGATACACACAATGCAGCAGATCCTCCAAGACCCTTTTGAACAGGAACACCATGATTCTCAAGTCTCACAGTCAAACCACAGCACCATTCATCACGTCTACAACATATACATCACTCACCTATCATACGATAACAATTGATACATATAAAAGACAGTCATCACAACTGCACTCTTTGTTAATGGAGAAATCGGATTCATCTCAATTTCTGACATGGATAGGATCGAATCAAATATCCGGTCTATGGAAAACCCTTCCATTGCAGATTGACTCCTCTGAAACCAACTTGTATTCATCTTCTGTAATGAATTTGTATCCAATACCACGGTTTCAAAGTGATTTCCAGTATCCTCACTTACACTAACAGCTAGTCTTTGATCATTGTTCGAACTCTATATTTCACTGTAATAAACTTAACGATACAATCCAACAATGGATTCGTTTGGAACTCACCGATCCACACAATGCTTTCCGATTATACACTACGGAGTGTTCTCCGAAGAGAATCAACTTCCCAGGAGCACTAGTGTGAACACTCTTCATATACACAAATCTGGGAATGATGCAACAAACACAAAGAAAAGTATTACATCCATTCGAATGAACACGATCTTTACTCGTCATCCTCGCTCTCCTCAGCGACGCACAACTCCTTATCAGAGACGTAGATACCATCAAGGAACTTACGGATATCCTTATTTCTCACCAGCACAGACTGATAGATCTGAGCAGCTAAATATTATCCAAAGTATCATCACTTACCAGAAGTGGACACAGCTTCGATATCGTTTCCCTCAAGGATGATTTCATCCTTCTGAGCCTCAGACTTGGCCACAGTCACTCCTTCGAGCATGTGGATATGACGCACTCTCTTCTCTCCAAGGAAGTTACGAACCTCCACCTTCTTTCCCTCCTTGTTGATAGCAACATTGATGGGGAAGTGGGCATACACGAAACGCATCTTGTAGCGGTATCCGTGAGTCACACCAGTGATCATGTTGCGGATGTGAGTGCAGATCGAGCGTACGACAGCAATGTTCTTGTGGAGTCCGAACCAGAGGTCAACAACCACTTTATTTCCCTCCTTCTTGATATCGACGAACTGATGGCTGAAATCACGACGAAGGGTTCCACGAGGTCCCTTCACCACAACACGTCGGTTCTTGATGTACACTTCCACTAGTTACTCATTATCCCAAAATACTCCCTACCTCCTTCAGGAATCTCAACATGGTTAGAAGAAAGAGTTATCTTCATCTTAGCCTTGGTTCAAGTCAAATAGATGCAATTATGAGAATTGATGGCTAGAACGGAATCTCTCATATTCTTCAAAGAGAATGACCCACACTGAACACTGGAACCACTATACTTGCGCAAGTGTATAGTAGTTCCATTCCCGATTCTCTTTGAAGTATCATGTAGAGTGATCGTCTTGCATTTCTTGACCACACTTTATTCTTTTCTTTTGAGAACCATTGATAGTGTTGAACCAGTTGGGGTATGTGTCTGAGTCCAGTGTTGTCTTTCTTGTGTGGTGGAATGGTCCTTAGGGTGAGCAAACCGCTTTTTATTCTTGGTAGCTATGAATACGATCCTTCCTAAGTGGTCGTTGTTCACGTATCCAAGAGAAATATATTGTTCACTATACGAGATGAGTATCTCTTTGTTTGGTCTTGTCTGCCATGTTGAACTCAAATCTAACCTTTTCTTAGATCTGTAAGTAGTGGTGAAACTGTATTCTCTCCTTGTCCATTTGGAGGGTGCTTTTCTGTGCATAGGACATATGGATAGGGAGTAAAAGTGAGAGTGCTAATAGCAAGCAGTGTGTGTTTCGACACTTGAATCAATCATTGGGCGCATGATCCCATTCTAACATTTGTGTAGATCCCTGAGAAGTGTAAGTGTGTTTCTTTTTTGGCTCCCACTAGGCCTGCAAGTCATAGTTGAATTGTGACTTCAGTTTTTTTGTGGGAGAATAGATGGAGATGAGCAACGGCAATGTTGAATAGCATTGAGTTTGTTTTATCTAATATTCTTTAGAGGTTATGTTGAATTGTGTTTGTTGTTGAACTATCATGTTTGTGCTCTCATAAAGAGACACCCAACAATTTAGAGAAATGGTCACTTGTGCCCATCACAGAAACTGTAAGTTGTGTGATATGAAAAAGTCGTGAATCCTGTTGTCGTGGTGTAAATGGCGTATGTTGTATTGCAACCGTTTCTAATCTCCTATCAGATCGTCTTACTTTCAGTACTCCCCGTCGTCCTTATGAACGCGAGCGTCTGGATCAGGAGCTTCGTATTTGTGGAGAGTATGGTCTCCGCTGCAAGCG
>NW_014569006.1:0-3806 GCF_000743755.1 Blastocystis sp. subtype 4
GCTGAGAAAGAAGAGAAAGAAGAATTGAATCGTCTTCAAAAGAAAGAAGAGAAGAAAAAGAACTGATCGTTTAGTCCTGTATTTGTTTTAACAAATTTCGTTATGGAGGATATTGATGAAGTGAATCTGGATAGAATTAGTATCGCTCCGATGCTTGATGTGACAAATACGTGATATGTGTTGGTTCCTGATAATTTTAGTTTTCAAAGGTATATGATGCGTCAATTGACGAAATCTTGTACCCTATATAGCGAAATGTTTGTGGCTGAGACGTTGTTGTTTTCAAGATATACAGATGACATTATTGAGTTTTAAACATGAGTGATTCTTGATTGTAGTTTTGATAACTCTGAACATCCACTTGTGGGTCAACTTGGTGGGAACAATCCGGAACATATTGCTACGGCAGCAAAAATGTTAGCAGACCGTGGCTATGATGAAATCAATTTAAATTGCGGTTGTCCAAGCAATCTTGTTTCTGTTGCTTTTTGCTTATACTGTCATAGATAGAAGAAGGAATTTGGTGCAAAATTGATGTTGAAACCTAAATTGGTTCGAGATATCGTTTTGGCTATTAAAAAGAAGATATCCATTCCTGTTACTGTTAAATGTCGTATAGGTGTCGATTGTATTATCCATGCTGTGTTGATAATATAGCTCGAGACAGTTATGAGGAACTTGTTGACTTCATCTCCATTGTTAGTGGTGTATCGAATCCACTAACACTTGGAACTACTGCTTCCAATCAGAATGTTAATCATTTTATCATTCATGCAAGGAAATGTTGGACATGTGGTGTAAACACGAGAGAAAATCGTCGTATTCCTCCTCTTCAGTACGACTGGATATTCCGTCTATTGGATGACTTTCCTTCAATCGATTTCACTCTCAATGGCGGTATCAAGAGCTTTGCTGAAGCTAACGAGTTGCTGAATCGAGAATCGTATTCTTTTACACAGTTTATAATTAGACCAAATTTACATCGGAAATTGCGAGGTATAATGATTGGAAGAATGGCAATGCAAAATTCATGGCTCTTTCGGCACGCTGACGAACTGTTTTATCATCGATCTGGTCCTCATCTCACCCGACGTCAGGTTGTTGAGAATTATATCAATTATGTCGAAAGAATGCAGAAAACACATTGTATGAGAGAAGAGTCACATCAATTCTAGTATCATGGAAACCAGTGGCTTCTGTAGTATCTAGACCATTGAATACGCTGTTTTCCGGGGCTTTGCGAGGGGGAAGTGTGTTTCGGAGCGTTCTCCAAGACAAGTTGACTGTGAAGAAACTTCCATTTCGACAAGCTGTTTTAGAGTCGCTAAAGTGTTTTGATGATTCATTTCTGGATTCCATTGATGATGCTGATTATGCGAATCTTGGTAGTTATCAGATTGTAATTGAGTAGCTGTCCATTTAGTCTTTTCTTGTTTCTTACCACATTCTTGGTAGTGTTCCCGCGGTTCTTGTTAGTACAATAATAACCTACAGAAACCAAATGGCTCACAGTTTTACCATTTCCTTTCCGCAGACATATGTACATGATCTGTCTTCGTCTTTTAGAATGTTGAGTCAACGAGTGGAAATGATCTCACCAAATTAATATTCTAGTTTGTTCTGGAGCCGGATATTGATCCTTCTTTTCGGTGTACATCGTCAAGAGATTCAAGAGGGAACATTATGTCTGTTTTCGAATTGTCTGTGATTCTAGTTACTCCATTTTCCCTAAATCTATTGATCGTATGGAAACAAAGCCTGGTAGTCGCAAGTTTCCGATTATCCTTTACGATCTTCGTGAAGTAGATAATATTCGTGTATTTTTTCGCACTGTTGATTAGAATAAGGAAGATAATGCAGAATTGAAACAAGTCAATTTGTCGACAATTGTTTCAACAACTTCTGCTTTTAGTGATGAAGATATGGACGAACTTCCTGTTGTTGATGAAGAGGCCAAGTCTATTAGTTTATCTGAGGCCGGAAGATTACAGGTATCAAATAAGTCTATGTAGTCATTGTTTCCCTTTATAAAATAGGGCGAATAACACTGTGGCATATGATACAATAGCAACGCACTATGATGAGATTACAGATGTATCTTTTCTTCTCCCTTCTTATAGTAGGATAGTGAACTTGGTTTTTCGATCGCCTTATTAGTGTCAGATACCACCCCTCGCGCATCAGTTCCAAAAAGCCAAGCGGAAGCTTCTATTCCTCTCATTGAATGTCATTGTTCAAAGAATGATCTGTAGATCAATGTGGAATCTCTGGTTATGGATATCCTGAATTCACTGAATATCCCCTTGTCAAGTCGAGTTTCGTCCTCTAACATTGTCACTATCTCTTTTAGTTGTTCATCTACTATCAGTGAGGTTGTTCTGGGGCTTCTGGAGAATATTGGTCTGGATACATGGTACGGGTCTGTTTATGTAACCAGCTGTGAGCTATACAAGAGTAGCGATGATTCACCACAGGAGGCACAGATCCGTGATGGAGTAGCATCTCGTCTGATCCTCGTGCAGGAGATGGTGGCAGTGAGTTGGCTGTATCATGAATAGATTAGTCTGATTGATGATGGTGCTACCTGTACCTTCGACTATGTGTTATTACTGATTTCAGCTGGGCTCATGGCTGCTGTCGGTCTCGGTAGCAATAGCTCTGTTGTCACAGTAGCCTCCATGTTGGTGTCTCCTCTCATGGGACCCATCCTGGGAATCGCCTTCTGTAATGTGTTGGTGCACTCTCACACTGTAGCTGCTGTGGTGCACGATCATGCACTGCTCAAGAAATCCCTTCGTTCTGAACTCATCGGAATAGCCATCTGTGTAGGAGAAGTATACTGTTCTCATCATCAGATTCTCTGTGGTCTCTTTGTTGGATTCTGTTGTACTCCTCTGGGTACCGTTTCGCACGGGAATATATGGCCAGGGTGGCCAACAGATGAAATGAAGAACCGTGGAGATGCATACAATTTAATCGTGGGTTTTTTCGTTGCGCTTCCTTCTGGAGTTGGAGTTGCTTTGGCTATTTCAGGACGCAATACTTCATCGCTGGTAGGAGTGGCAATTTCCGCCTCTTTACTCCCACCATGTGTGAATGCAGGTTTATTGTGGTAACAATTGATATTTGAGGTGATTCTTAGGGCATATGCCCTATTTGCGCCCCTGATAGGAAAGATGCCAGTTGATTACACTTCATCAGAATTGGCCTTTCAAGGAGTTATTAGCTTTTGCTTATGTTTAGTGAATATAGTGTGGGTTATATCAAGGAGTATCACTGATAGAACAATTGTGATTGTAGGAATGGTTATGTTTAAATTGAAAGAATTGGTAAAAGTGAAAGATAAGAGTGAAATTTGGTCAGAAGATATCAAATCAATTCGTCATACCTTTGATGAAGAGTATAAGAAAAGACCAATTCAGAGTAAGAAAGAGTTAACTAGTTCGAATTTGAGTAACTTTGGAACAACGAAGACAATGCCAACAGAGACAGTAGAAAATGATTAGATCATGAAGAATAGATTCGCAAGCATTATACTCATACTCAACTTAGTAATACTCATCGACCATATTATGTAAGTAAATGAGAAGTTAATCATGTTAAGAATACAACACTTGATCAATCACTTACAGCAACATGTTCACATTCAGCAAAAATCAATTTGGAAGAGTTATTTGCTACAAAATCAGAATATCGAATGAAGTAATGAAATTTGTTAAAACAAATACAGGACTAAACGATCAGTTCTTTTTCTTCTCTTCTTTCTTTTGAAGACGATTCAATTCTTCTTTCTCTTCTTTCTCAGC
>NW_014569005.1:0-3803 GCF_000743755.1 Blastocystis sp. subtype 4
GAGGGATTGAAGATCGTTGGAAACAGAAAGGTAGGAGAGTTTGCTGGAGGTGATGTGTAGTTCCGCAGTCATAAGAAGCCTCAGCAGCACTAAAGCACTTGTTGTGTAATTCCTCATATACTGTTATGTTTCTTAGTCTAAATGGTTTAATAGGTTGTTGATAATAACCGCGGTATTACTTTATTTCACAAATACTGTTTCACTCTACAGATATTCATGGCAGAGACACAGAGTGATATTGTAGATGATCGTTGAACAAATTATGAGTAGGCAGCGTTCAGTGAATACAAGAAGGTGTTGGAACAACGGAGAATATTGCGAAAGGAGCTCGAAGAAGAGAATTTGAAAGAATTTCGAAGCGTGTTTTTGAACGTTTGATATGATTTCCTCCTCTCTTAGTCTAGAAAAAGAGAAAAGCTGATATCACAAAGGCCTCCAAGTTTACAAACAAGATCCGCCAGTTTGATGTTGATCAAATTGATTCTTTGGTTACTCAGCTTGATACATTGAACCTCAATAAGTATGATCACGAAGTAGTAGCATGGAAAATATATGATAGGTAGATTGTACTGGCCATTATGCAATACCTTTCGGAAGGCAAGAAATACAAGGATTCGGATATTCCGACGATTGCAAAGT
Source organism: Blastocystis sp. subtype 4 (assembly GCF_000743755.1). Classification (NCBI taxonomy): domain Eukaryota; class Bigyra; order Opalinata; family Blastocystidae; genus Blastocystis; species Blastocystis sp. subtype 4. The sequence continues at coordinate 640 of NW_014569005.1, forward strand.
TTTGTGTTGAATTGATTCGGCGGTATCCTACTGTTCCTGGGTTGTTAGAAGAGTCGTTTACTGAGTCATTGAAGTTTGTGGGAAGTAATAATGACAAAATGAGTGAGACTGTCAATAAATCGGTGATTCTTTTCTTTTGTGAATTGTGTCTTTGTGGTGCAGTTGTAAAAGAAAATCATGTTGGAAAGGTGATAAAAACGTTAGCGGATTATGCTAAATCGGATATTGTTAGCATATTTTAGATTCATCATCCTTAGGGAGATAATGCTCTACTGACAGATATTCTAGTATCATTTGTAAAGTTATATGGTTATGAGTATCTTGGGGTCTATCCGAGCTATCTGACAACTGGCTTAACCATTAAGCAGGAAATGGAGAATTATCCTCCTATCTTGAGTGCTGATACGCAAAGTAAGTTCCTTTCGATTATTGATGGCTTCTACAATGTGGTGTTGAAACGAGCTCAAGATCTGTGGGAGAAACTAACGGCCAAGCTTGTTGAAGAAGCTCACATGAAGGCGATGCGTGGTACTACTCCAGAAGAACTTGTAAGTGGCATCATGGAAGGACGAGCCAAGATGAATACTTATCGTCAAGCGTAAGAATATGAAGTGATTTTGAATTTAGATTATCTTCTCTAAGTCAGTATTTGGGTCGGAATGAACCAGTATTCGATGAAAAAGACATCGTATTTGCAAAGGGATTTGATGTATGATTTGAGTGGAAGGATGATGAATAGTCGTTAACGGTAGTTAATCTAAATTCAAATCAGACTTATGATGGTCCTTTTGCTGATATCGAAGAACATCGGTTTTACACGGTTATTCCGAATTTGCAGGAACTAGTACCTTCCTTGTATTCTAAGAAGGAAGAAAAGCAGACACCAACATCAGAAGAAACACCTGAGGTTGTCGTAGATGAAACAGTTGATGAAACGGTCGAAGAAACCACTGAGAATCTAGAAGAAGAGATTGAAGCAATAGAACAGAGATTGCAATCGGTAACAGATGATGAAGAGAAGAAAGAAGAACAGCCTGAAATAACAACTCCAGAAGTAAGCCGTCTGGTGGCTGTATCTGACCTGAAACAGTTTTCATTGGCTGAGAAAGTGAAGATTCTAATGGATCGATTGTTACAATGCTATTCAAGTGATGATGTGGATCGTTGGTGTCTCGAGTTCTGTGACTTGAATCAAAAAATGACTCGTCATGCTCTGGTTGATGTGATTCAAGCCAATTATAGGAAACGAGATCATCAACCGTATTTTGCTCGAGTAATACGAGAGTTACAACCAGCATATGAAAAGTTGACTTCTGAAGTTGAATCTATAGTAATGGTAGATTGATAAGAATGAGACTGATTCAAAGAGTGGTTTCTATCGTAGATTGAAGGACTTTCGAGGTCGTAATGTGGGTTATTTGCTAGAAATTGTATACTTCATCACAGAGTTAATCCGATTCAATGTATTGAAACCCAGTGTGTTCTTGTACTGCTTACGAAAACTGCAACCTATTCGCACAATTGATAGTGCTCAGGTGATGGCTGTGTTGATTGAACGATGTGGTCCAGTCTTACTATTCATTGAACAGATACAGCCATCAGTGAACTATGAGTTGGATCATATACGAGATATTTGCAAGAATAATGTGATTGATTCTGATTCTTCAGCTATGCTAATGAATGCCTATTTTACATGCCGACCTGATGAACGACCAAAAGTCATTCATATTGAATTGTCTCCACAACAGCGATACCTACGATATTTGCTATCAACAGAACTCAAAGAGAAAGAAACAAATGAACACTGTTATTTCATATACCAAAAGATTAGTTCATTCCCTCTTCAAGATGACACAACAATGGAAATGATTGTTCAAGAGGTCTTACGTGTTCCTACAATATGTTTTATGCGTACTCAATCAATTGCTATGCTATCAGCAATGATAAGTCATTACATTCCACGATTTCAAATGTTCCTAATTGATGCTATATTTGAACATATTTGTATTATTCTTGATTTAATGGAGCAGGATAAGTATCAAGAAACAGTTTCATTGATGGATTTTGTAAATGAGTTATATTGCTATCTGGTATTGACTAATGATCAACTTCTATTTGTATTGTATTTACTAATTGAATATAATCATATCGTATCGTATATCTTGTGGTTATTAACTAGGTTACACCTGAAATTGTTGAGAAGTATTCTTTCTTACCAAAACGACCTATGGCTGTTCATCCTCTTGTTCCTGATGAAAATGATACACCATTCAATGCATTTCGATTGAAATTAGCTGTTCATCTCTTTAAGAAGTGTGGCATGTATCTTCCGAAGCATCAAGCAAAGATTTATCTTCTCTATCTTCAACGCTATTTCCTTTGTAAGACAACAATGGATCTTGCTACTCTATATGACTATGAAACCATGTTGAAAGACTTCTCCGAGTTATGTACTCCAATCACTCAGTACTTGGAAGCAGATAATCGGATTGCTGGAATTGAAGCGAATATGAAAGAGTTGAAACCCCATACCTACATGCTGTCACTCTCTATTGAGGATACAGAAGAAGAGGAAGAAGAAACAGATTCGATAGTTGGAAATGACTTACAGGAAGAACCGAAGGAATCAGAGTTGGATGAACAATTTGAGAAGAAGTATAATGAGTTGATGAAGCCAACAGCAACTCCTCTTGCGAGTCGTCGAGTGAATCTGGATAATATGATTCTGCCAATGGCCTTACAGAATCAGAAGGGAAATGGCAAGTATCTCTTATTGCAGAAACCAAAGGGTGTGAAAATGGCTGCGGTGAACGTGAATATGACAGAGGAGGAAAAGAAACGGCTAATGAGGCATGCCAAATATCAGGAGAAGGAAAAGCGAAAAATGAAGCAAATCACTATTAAACTGAATCAGGCCCAAGAACTTGACCAAGAGTCATCCTCAGTAGAACAGATTCATAATGAACGCATTCCTGTCTGTCCACAAGCAAATGGAAGAAAGTGGAAGAAGTGATGTTTATTCATTGTTTGTTGATTAGTTGAATTGGTTGAAGGTGTATTGATTATGTGATATGTATAATATAAAGATTGTGTATGAATTCTGCCTTCACATTCCGCCGTGTTCTGTTTCGTATTTCACCAATTATCTGTGCCATTCGTCTTGT
>NW_014569004.1:0-4915 GCF_000743755.1 Blastocystis sp. subtype 4
CACGCGATCGTGTAGCGATTGTGGGAAGTGGAAACTGGTACAATTCATGTAATTGGGATCACGAATAGGGCGTCTGCCTTGTCAATTATTCTTGGAAAGAATGTTAAGAAGTACCGCTGCTTTGAGAACGAGATCAAGATGTGGGTATACGAAGAGATGATAGGTGAACGGAAACTGTCAGATATTATTAATGAGGAACATGAAAACGTGAAATATCCTTCAAATTGTGAACATCTGTGTTTTCCTTCACAACATGTATCTTCCTGGTTATAAACTGCCATCGAATATCATTGCTGTTCCTGATCTCCTTGAGGTTGTAAAGGATGCCAACTGTCTTGTATTCTGCATTCCTCATCAGTTCTTACCCAAAACACTTCAGCAAATCAAGCACCATGTTCTTCCGGATACTTATGCCATATCATGCATCAAGGGTGTTGATCATGATGAGAATGGTAAGCTCCGTTTGATCACAGGAATGATTTATGATGAATTGAATGTTGACTGTTCGATTCTTTGTGGAGCAAATGTAGCGAATCAAGTGGCAGCAGGTGAATTTGCCGAAGCTACGTTAGGGTGGAGGTATCGTGTGGGAATGACGTCTAGCTATCGTGTGCGTGATCATGCAGAGAAGCTTCAAGTGCTCTTCAACACACCTGACTTCTGTGTGACCCTGGTGAATGATCCTGTGGGTGTTGAGTTCTGTGGATCTCTGAAGAATGTGATTGCTCTGGGTGCTGGATTTATCGATGCTCTGGGGTATGGTTCGAATACGAAGGCTGCGTTGATTCGGATCGGTTTGATGGAGATGAAGAAGTTCACTAAGATGTTCTACAAGGGAGTGAAGAATACGACCTTCTTCCAGAGTTCAGGTGTTGCTGATCTAATCACGACCTGTTGGGGAGGTCGAAATGTGAAGTGTGCTACACTATTTGCAAAGACAGGAAAGGTAGAGGTGAGTAAGGAGAATGATGGATAGTCGTGGGAAGAGTTGGAACGAGAGGTGCTGAATGGGCAGAAATTGCAGGGAACAACAACATGTAAGGAGGTGTATAACATGCTGATCAACAGTCAGGTAGGCAAAGAGTGATTGAATGATAGATAGTTGGATTCGGAGTTCCCATTGATGGTAATGATCTATAATATCGCCTTCAGGGGATATGATCCCAAGTTTATTTTGGAGGGTTGTCGTCAGCACAATGGAGTGCTTTCTTCACCTTATGCGCTGATGTTAGAAGAGAATTAAATACTGTTTGTTTAGAATCAAAGAAATCTATGAGCCAGGTTCGAATTACTGACAAACGACTAATTCCGCGTATTAAAGACATTTTGGAACAGTCTGTCGGTAAGGTTGTATCGGAAAACGATGTGATGGATAACATCCTTCAAAAATATCCGGAGTTATTGTTAATACTAAGGATAATAGAATAGATATCGTCGAAAGAACCAGAATCTATTCTCAAAGGAATTCAGTCGTGCTTACTCCATAGCTAAAGGAAATATTACTCCTCGATCTGAGCCATCGACTCCAATCCCAGAAGAAACTCTATCGTATGAAAGGAGTTGTTTGTGGTAATTTGTAGCGAGAACTCGCCTATTCCTCTTTCTGGATCATCAGAACCTCGACAAAAGAGGAGAAGAACAAAACCATCGACTTCTCCATTGAGTCTCAATGACAATCTTCATTCGACGTTGTTTGATATTAAATTACTTAATTGTTAGATACACGACAGTAGACAAAGTGGATGACGATAAAGAAAGAGATGCAGAATCCCAAGCAAAGAAGGCAAAAGTGAATAAGAGTGAAGATGATGGTATTTCTATTCTGTTCTGTTCACATTTAGATGCATATAAGACATGGAAACGTCCTGAAGAGCGATTTATATCCTTTTATGTCAATTCCACAGTTTTCCTTTATCCATTACAGTGATTTAGCTGGAATCGATAATGTTCTTCAAGATATTCGAGAATTGATCGAATATCCCCTGACCCACCCAGAAATCTACACTCATATAGGAATTGACCCTCCTCGTGGAATCCTCCTTCATGGGCCTCCTGGATGTGGCAAAACATTGTTAGCAAAAGCTGTAGGAGGAGAAATCGGAGTTCCTCTGTTGAGTATCAGCGCTCCTGAAATCGTGAGTGGAATGAGTGGAGAGAGCGAAGAGAAGCTGCGCAAGTTGTTTGACGATGCAATGGCGTTAGCACCCTCGATTATCTTCATCGATGAGATCGATGCGATTACAGGTAAGAGAGATAGTAGCACAAGAGGAATGGAACGACGAATCGTAGCACAATTGCAAACGTGTATGGACTCATTGAACGATTTGGCAAATCGAGAAAATCCAGTGATGATCATAGGAGCAACTAACCGTCCAGATGCTCTGGATAGTGCGCTACGACGTGCAGGACGATTTGATCGTGAAATAGCTCTGGGTATACCTGATGAAGCAGCACGACGAGCCATCTTGGAACTTTTGACACAAAGAATGCGCATAAGTGGAGAGATTGATTATGATGTGTTGGCTGCTAAGACACCAGGGTATGTTGGAGCCGACCTCTCAGCACTCACATATCCTGAAGAATGCATGACTAAACTCCTTTACAAATACGAAAGAAGCTGCCATTATTGCTGTGAATCGCATTTTCCATGACTTTTTTTGTAATTCCAATTCCAATCAACCTTCTGTTTCACCGTCAGCTCCAAGTCCAGTAGAGAATGCCATGGAGGAAGAAACAGTATCTGAGAGGAAGTTAGAGACTGCCACCATGTCAGTTGATGACAGAGTGGCTGTATCTGAGACTCTCTCCCAACGAACGCAAATTTCTGAGGCAGAACTGAGTCAGCTAGCCGTGGAAATGCGAGACTTCGAGCAGGCACTTAAGAAGGTTCAGCCAAGTAGCAAGCGAGAAGGGTTTGTGACGGTTCCCAACACAACATGGGACGACATAGGAGCTTTGGCAAGTGTTCGAGAGAAACTGCGGATCAGTGTCGTTGAGCCGATTCGTAACCCTCAACTTTTCCGCACAATGGGTCTCACTATGCCTGCTGGTGTCTTACTGTATGGTCCGCCAGGGTGTGGGAAAACATTATTGGCGAAGGCAGTGTCAAATGAGAGTCGAGCGAATTTCATATCTATCAAGGGGCCAGAACTACTGAACAAGTATGTAGGTGAGTCAGAACGAGGCGTACGTCAGGTGTTTGAACGAGCTCGGGCCAGCAGTCCATGTGTGATATTCTTTGATGAGATTGATGCACTCTGCCCGAAGAGGTGAGTGTGAATATGAATCTTCATGAGTAGAGGAATGGACGGCGGAAGCAGTGGTGTAAGTGAGAGAATGGTCAATATGTTGTTAACAGAAATGGATGGGTTGGAAGATCGAAAGCAAGTCTTTGTTATTGCTGCCACAAATCGGCCTGATATTCTCGATCCTGCAATGTTGAGACCGGGTCGATTGGATCAATTATTATTGGTTCCTTTACCATCTCCTGAAGATCGTCTGGATATATTACGTACAATTACGCGCAAAACCCCTCTAGCAGAAGATGTTGATTTGACTCGCATTGCGATGGACAAACGATGTGAGGTTGAATTTATTGAATATGATGATTACTAGCGATTTAGTGGAGCGGATCTAAGCAATCTGGTACGGGAAGCATCTTTGACAGCCATTCGACCATCCTTAATTGCGGGTGTTCCTGCGCCTTCATCAGTTACACAAGCGAACTTTGAAGCAGCATTGAATGTAGTAAAGCCTTCAGTGAGCGAAGAAGACTTAAAACAGTATTGTCGGGAGCCAAATCTTCGAAGTGGATTGTAGAAGGAAAGTTCCTTTCATGGGATTGTTTGTTGGGATTCTAAATAACACGACATGATCTTCGTGTTAAGGTAGTTGTAAACTGTCAAAACGGATGAACTATTCTGCTACATTGGAAAAGTGGATTTGGAAATACATGCCCATCATAGTACAATGTGAGAATGACATCAATGAAGGGTATGGTCTCGTGGCCGTATTCTATCACTATCGGCCAGCTGATAATAGCATGGAATTTCATTATGTATTCAAAGTAGTGAAGAACTATGGTAATGATTTGTAGGGTGAATCTGCGTACTCCAGAACAACATCACCACACCCAAATCGGTTTATGTCATTCTTCTATATGACATTCAACCGTCTAAAATACAAGCGTACTGCTGATGTGGATACTCTCGTCTATCATGGGGTTGACAACCCTTTAAATAAGAAGAAAAGTCTGTCAGATACATCTTCAAAGTTAGATCGGAAGCAGATGTGGACATATGTGGAGTTGATCGATTACTCCGGCGATTCTCAGTCGATGCGTCAAGGAGACAAGTTCAATTTGTTCCAGCTGTTTAGTCTCGTTTATCATCACAACGCCTATATCAACTATGAAGTTTGGGAATTCCATCGACAACGACCTATCGTCTATCTGAATATATCCTATTGTTTTTCAATAGTTAGCAGTTAACAGTAACACGGGTAATCATCTCTTCTCGAATGTAGACAACAACCCACAGACTCCGAAGTACTATTACTATGTCCTGGATTATGTGATGGTAAGAAAGATCAGAGAGAATGATCTGTAGGAAGGAACAAGGAAAGACGCAGAACGGTTTGCTCAAACAGTGATCATTGATAGTAATAGTCATTCCTAGCTTGTTCCCAAAGCCAACTTGTTCTATAGCTTTGATCGATTTATGAAACGAAAGAGAGATGCCAGACGAATCTATCCAAGTAAAAGTGTATGTCTTAGTGACGATTCATATGTTTGTAACAAAGAGTAATAATATAGAGCCTTACAGATTCTTGTACTTCATTGTTTCAGTATCAAATCCAGGCATAGGGAATGAAGTAGCAAATTCAGCAACTTCATGAGCAAGAATAGGGATATCTT
>NW_014569003.1:0-4260 GCF_000743755.1 Blastocystis sp. subtype 4
TACCGATAACAGGATTTCCAGAATTTGTGACTATTAGGAGAATTGCGAGAAAGAACAGCTCCACCTGAAATAAGTCCTGAAGGAAGTTCTCGATTTGAGAATGAAATATCAACTCCAGAAGAATTGAATCGATCAAACAGTTCTCGAACAGCCATAGAATCACAAGGAAAGACATGAGTATCGAGAATGAAATTGAGAGTGAAAGGAGGATAAGCATTGTAGAGAATTCGAGTGAACCATTGTTTCCCTTTGATATTTGGAACATCAGATTCATGAATAGGATAGAGAATGTCAATGAAAGGATAAGTGGAAGAAGGAACAGGACAATTGGTTACAATGGCGATATTTGTCTATGAATGAAATGATATTAGAGAAGTGACTGAAGGATCTCGTTGTTTGAAGTATTTAGCATTGATTTCAGCTTGTTTCATATAAGAATCTGAATTAGCGCAATGATTAGGATAATATACGTAAAAGACAATTCCAGTTTCTTTAAGAGGTTTATACTGTTTAGGAAAGTGATGTAAAGGTCTCTTTAGTAAAACAATTCTAGATTGAATAGAAGAAAGAAGATTCATACGGTTTGTGAGTTGTTATTGTAGTATTTGGCTCTTTCTCTGTCCCATTTTGTAGTTTAGATAGGTAAGAGCGACAAAAGACGCACTGAGAAGATGTTACCGAATCGCATTCAAACAGTTTCCAATCACTGAACATATTCTCTGAAGTATATTGCAGGAAATACGATATCCATATTGATAAAAACACGAACCAAACATGAACGACTTTCCAGAGTACTGTATTACTGCACTTCATCAACGAAGCATACAGAACAGGAAACTAGGACAACAGAATCAAGAATACCGAAGAAGATGCATGGACTTGACAGTGTAACCACGGGGAATTCATAATGATTCTGCTGATTCTGATTGGATACAACCGAAGAATGAACAGTATATGACCATTATTACATTCCAATCATATTTAATAGTACTAAGTTGACCAAATTACTATTTCTACGATACATCATTTGAAGTTACTGATCATCAGTAACAAAGACGGCATCACTACTGAGAACAGTACGTATGTTAAAAGAAATAGAACAATATGGACATTCAATATGGGAATCTGATAGAGTATATCATGATTTATAGAATTGCACTAGAAACACTTAAAAGAACCACGGGAATCATTCTCATCTTCTGGAAACCTAATCTTAGCAAAACAACATGTATTGTGTAGATTCACATAGGTTCTATTCAATGATAAGAGAATGAACTATGAAACAAAGAAATGCATGAGAAAGAACAAAACAAAAGAAACCGCGCTGTCTCACTACTTCTAGTCCAAGACCGAACAACAGTGTATCATTAATCTACGACAATAGACTCCAAGAAGACAGTATGTTGAGTAATGATTCGATAGTGATCGATGCACTTACATATCAAGGCTCCCCACACTATACTGTTTGCACCAGTTTACAATTTATCAACAGATACTATTCAATGAACACTAACGAGAAGATCCTGGAGATCCTTACGAAAATTAGCAATACTTTGGAAGAAATAAAAGCTCAAGGTGCCATGAGTGCCCCAACTCCTTCGCGTGTACCAGCAAAGCTTCCTCCACCTCCTGCCGTACCTGCTTCAGGTGGATTCTTCGTTCTTCTCTATCATTTCATAGTTCCTTCTGCTCCCAAATCTGCAGAAAAGACTGCTCCAGCTGTTCCAAAGCAAGATATGGATTTCTACAGTGAATTTGTTGTCAAATATGTGAAGCCTGTTGTAGATGCTAGTAACACTCTCGGAGAGAAGTACGTTGTCCTCGTATGGAGTTGGGCTGTGTTTTCATCTAGGGTGAGATTATTGATACTCTGTATGGAAAACTCCTCAAGGAGATTATCGAACGTGGTGTTGCATGTAAACAACCAGATCAGAACGAACTGACGACTTTATTCACTCCTGTCAAAGAGAGCCTTTCAAAGGTCGATCTGTTGGATAAGGACCGAGATTTCCCTCAGTTCTATGTAAAAACGATGCGTGAAATCATTAGTATCGTGAATTGGGTAAATATGGTAGAATCGGACTGATATCGTGATCTATAGCCTGAAGATCCCACTGAATTTGTGAAGCAGGCTCTGGACTCAGCCTCCTTCTGGATGAACAAGATTCGCCGTGATGCTCATGATCAGTAGAATCGTGTGTTGGCTGTTATGGGTAGTATGCTGAAAGCTCCTCAGGACTGGTGTAATCTGTTGATTGCTATGGAGAAGGCACTTATTCAGCTCATTACTGATCAGTATCCTCAAGGTTTCCGATGGAACGAAAATGGCATTCCTGTTGCTCAGTTCACATCGGAGGCAAAACCAGCTGAAGAGAAACCTGAAGAACCAGGGGAGGCACCATCACGTGCAAGCGCCATGAATAGTCTGAAAGCGGAACTGGAGAGAATGGCTGCAGCTAGGAATGCTGATGGTTCATTAAAACTGAATCACGTTGATAAGAGCCAAATGAGTCACAAAAACCCTGCTCTGAGAGGGAATGTGAAGATGGCAGAGAAGAAGGAAACGTATTGTTTTCTGGAATTGGATAAATTGTAGTGTAAAACCCACCAAACCGGCACGATGTGAATTAGTCCAGTCAAAGTGGATGGTGGAAAATCAAACCGAGAAAGTTGAGATAACCGCGGAAATGAATCATATTGTATATGTTGTGGGATGTATCGGAGCAACCATTATCGTTCATGAAAAGTGCAAATCAGTGATTGTGGATGGTTGTAAGAAGACAAATGTCATTTTTGATAAGTGTGTGTCGACAGTGGAGATTGTGAATTGCAAGTGAGTACAAGAATGATAAGTAATATTCAGACAATGTAAGGTCCAGTGTCTAATAGCGATGAATACAGTGGCAGTTGATAAGACTGATGGATGCACAATCTATTTCCCTAGGGGTTGTATCGATTCTGTTGAGATTCGTTCTTCGAAATGCAGTGATCTTAATGTGTCCTTCCCAAGTAAGGATGATGAACAAGAATGGGTAGAAAAACCCATTCCCGAACAATATGTCCATAAGATTGTGAATGAGGGCGTCTCAACCTCTGTTTCCGATTTATACAATTAATTCTGTTTGTATGAAATGCGTACAATCTGTTAGTAGAGAAAACAATCTAAGACTCGAACCAATTTCACAGACTCATTACTTCTTTCCGGTTTTCTTTCCAGTCTTCTTCGTTGATTTCTTTGTGGTCTTCTCTTCCTTTTTCTGCATGGCCTTTACAGAAGCAACCTTCTTTACAATCTTCTGCTCCTCAATCAGGAATGCACGCAGAATGCTACTCTATTAGATCCGCCCCTCTTCAATCTACCGATCACGAACACACTTATGGCACAGATTTCCACCATAAGCACGCGTCACAGAACGCTGAGGGACGCACAGTCTTCTCATATTACGTCCTGAGATGCGAGGAATCTATAAACTAAGCCACTTTCTCCAATTCATACACCAGCAAGAGGCTTCTTGCAGCAGCCGCACTTTACAGGACTCACAATCTTCTTATTGTACTGAACAACGAGTCTAGCACCTATTCCTTATCTACAACACTAATACAATACCGGGTGTCTTCACAATATGGTATTTGTTGGAGACAGTGTTATAAGAGTGTCTGCGACGATAGGTAACACGGATGTCCGAAACCATCTATAATCACAAATAAGTCATTCCATTCGTTGCTTTCCTCCTTCAAGACATATTCAAGCTATCTACTTACGGTTACAAGTCTTTCTGTATGGTAATCGAAAAAGGAGAGGTCAAAACAACAAAACAGGTGGCAAATACTGGAATGCCAAAAAAATTCGCTATTCAGAATTTACTAAATCAAGGAATCAAGACAAGTCGATGTTGGAATGACAACTTCTATAACAACGAAGCTATATAGGGTTGTTTTTCTTCTTGTTCTTATGATGATTGGTTTGAATGTCTTCCTGTATGCACTCAACAGTATCCACTGTAATGGAGTCGATGATGAAACTCAAACCAATCCGTTTAGGAAACCATTTGTCGTGAAATCGTTGGTTACTGTCCCGTTGCATTTCTCTTCTGAAGATTCATTGTATATGTCTGTTTCAGTTCAGCAAAATGGGACAGAGAAAGAGCCAAATACTACAACAACAACTCACAAACCGTATGAATCTTCTTTCTTCTATTCAATCTAGAATTGTTTTACTAAAGAGACCTTTACATCACTTTCCTAAACAGTATAAACCTC
>NW_014569002.1:0-3740 GCF_000743755.1 Blastocystis sp. subtype 4
TTGAAAGCAGGTTTCATTCTCAACTTCATATGACGAATTACTTTCCTCTTGCTGATTGTGCAAATGTTCTATGTACTTCTGTTGATCTGTTAGTAGCCTCTTGTAACAAGATGGCACCTATCACCGTTTCTGTTCGTTATTCATTCAAATCAATTACAAATAGATTGATAATGACAATTTGTTATTTCATGACCTCAAACCAAGAGACTTCTTTCTTGAAAGTGAACTTACTCCAGACAATATTGATAATCGAGAGGATGCAATCAAATATATTAATCGATGTATAGATGAATGTAAGAATAGAAGAGAGGGATGAGAAGTAGCTCGACAGCGTTTGAGTGGTTTAGAGAAGGAACGAGAAGAGATATTGAAAGAAAGGAAACGAATATCAATAACAACTGGAGAAGAAGTAAGTCAAGACTATGAAGTGAGAGTTCTGAGTTGAGGTTGAGTTTAGAGTGAACATTTGAAACAAATGAAAGAATTGAAAGAAGAGAAGGAAGAGAAAGAGAGTATATTGAGTAGTTTGAACAAAGAGTTGAAAGAAGTGAGTTCTCGAGTAAACGAATTCCATTCAAAAGGATCTTTGATTGCTTCAGGATTGAATGAAGAGAGTGTTGTTTCTGAACAAGAACGAGGAGAGAGTCTGATGCGTGAGTTGTGTTGTATTCGTGTAAGAATTGATGATGAATGAATGAATTGAAGGAAGAATTGAATAGTTTATGTGGTGTTTCGAGTGAAAGAAAGAGTGTTATGAGTCCAGTAACAAGTGAAGAATCTGGAATGGTTTCTCATTTGATGATGGATGAAACAATTCGTCAACTTCGAGGAAGTGAACTTCGAGTCTCAGAACTCCGTAAACGAATAGAAGAAGTGAAGAAAGAGAAAGAGAAGAATGAAAGTGATAGTAATAACATTGAAATGTTACGTAAGAGTTGTCTTGAAGCAAAGAATGAAGAAACGAAAGTGTTACGTCGTTTGTATCTGTTATTAAAACAGTTACGAAATTCATTGAAATCAGAATGCTTATTACGTGTTGTTGAAGTGCTCTGTCAAAAGTGTAGTATAGAAGTAACAAAAGAAGGAGTAGAACGACTTTCTCCTTTCAATTCTGAAATCATTGTACAATTGTTACAAGAGTATTTAAGATTTGTTGTTTGTAAAGCAAAACTCAAACACTCCTTTTGTAGTTCTTATCTAACATGTGGAAGTATGTTCGATTTCCTAATCAGACAATGGCTCTTATATCAAAAGACATCAAAGACTTCACTTCTGAAGGTAACTACATTCTCTTCATTCATTTCATCATTCATAGGACCTTATGTATTCAGAGTCGCAAAATCAATGTCAAAACTCGATATTCGTGAATATCTAACTAAGATCTATCAAGTTCGTGTTACTCGTGTGAATACAGCTAATATTCTTGGTATTGGAATGAATATTGATATAATAGAATAGGAAAGGGTTATCGTTACACTCGTTCAACAACAAGGAAAGAACCAGATTGGAAGAAAGCCTATGTATATATTGATCCTACATACAATCCTTCTTCTATGACAACCAAAGAAGTAGTTGAAGAGTTGAAGAAGAACTAGTCAAAGTACCCTTTTAGTCTATCATTCTTATTTCAAATCAACAAACACATTCAATATTCATACTTACCTTCTTTCAAACTACTCATATTCACCAATAACAATCAAATCACTTTCATATTCATTCACATAACAAACATCAATTCTATCAATACTCTTGAAATCTTCAGATCTCATTTCAAATAGAAAGAATCATTTAGTCAAATAGAGAGTTTCATTTAGTCAATCATTCATATCTGAGAATCAGAATCAATCATATACAATTACATACTTCATTCTAAACAATCAGGATTTACATTTCATATTCTTATCACTCATACACATTCATCTAATATGAAGAATATCAATCAAAAATTCATTCTCTTCATTTCATAATCTCTTTCTTCAACAATTTGAATCATTCTATCACTTTCAATGAGAGATATGAGACTTTCAACTTCATAGAATAATACACTTATTTCTATTTCATCTTATGAAATCAATCCACCATCTTTCAAACAAACACACATAAGTGCGACAAACTTGTAGAGTACAATCATAACACAACGCAATCCATTCAGTTTTCATTTTCGACCATTTCAGATTGTTCAATGGTTTTCCTGCAGAATACACAAAGGAAGGTCCAACTACGTAAAATCTTCATCTTCATTCTTACATTCCTTGTCTTTGCTTAATCCCTGAAAGTCCCATATCAAGCACTATCAATCAATTATCTCTCATATCCATCACCTTAGAATCTTCTCCAGCAGATATCAAGAAATTCTCTTGGTTCGGAGACCAGTCAATAGCACTAACAGGAGCGGTGTGAGACTCCAGCCTTAACTCTTGCTCAGGTGATCGAATATCTACTAACGAAATGATATTCTGGTTCTCACAAATGTAACCCACAGTCATGGAATTGATAGGATTCCATGCAAGCCGGAGAATAGGGAGTTCTTCCTTATTCTGATGTAAGACAGAATATCGATCTAAACAACGCATATCAAAGAGACGGATGGAACCATCCTTCCCGCAAGTAATGAACACATCCATAGAACTAGAAGAAAAAGCAACATCATAAATTTCAGATCTATGAGCCCTAATCTTAGAAACTGGTTGTTGGAGATCAATGTCCCAAATTGTACAAGTTGAATCGAGTGTTGTTGCAGCAATAATATGGGTGTTAAATGTATTCCAATCAAAGGAAGATACAGGAGAACATCGATCTGGAGAATAGTCCTAGAAGTGACGAGATCATCCCACCAGTACTTTATTCAATATTGCGTCGACGATCGGGATAGAAGAACCTTCCGCCAATCGATAAATACGTAAATAATCACCAGAATAAGCAAAGAGATCTGTATGGTAGATATGTGGATTTGGAGTCCACATTACTTTGGTTGGAGGATAGGTAGCACTGATTTCTTCAATTTTGGTGATTGTTCCACTTCGCTCATTGAAATTGAGTATCTACGATCATAGTGAAACCACAATTCGACTTGTATAACGTTCGAATAGTCTTCCTTGTAACTAGAGAGCAAAAGTCGTTGACAATCATTTTGTTTTCCATAGTTGCACCAATCAATACTGTATACCTTCCATGGAGAATCATAGCTAATAACAGATTGATTTTCTGACGATTGTTGATCAGACATGGTACATTTTTAAACTATAGGCATCGAATGGCTAGTGAATTGTCCAACTGTAATTGCTCTTGATTTATCAAAAGGGACAGACTTAGTGTTGACAGCGTTATATTCATGATATGACAGAAAACCAAATATGGATGTCTGTTAGGAATGGTGATGGAGAATAATGAAAACTATTATACCAGATCAAAGAATGTTTCAATGACGATGAGAGGTTTGATAGATACGTAACATAACCATTAGAGACGGGAAACAAGGAAATTATATAGAACAGGACCAGCAGCTACATTATGTCTTGCATATTAGAATCATTGTTTGTATTTGACAAATATCTGAGTCTTTTTTCTGGAAACGTGGAATGGCAAATGCTGTTTCCCTAATTCCCTGTTTCTCTTAATGTGAAAACCTCACAAAAACCCTCATAAGCATGTTTGCTCTTGCTAAATCTGCGCCCAAGTTCGCCGCTGTCTCTAAAGTGGCTATTCGTGGAGTTGCCACCCGTACTGAGTCTGATCTCCTC
>NW_014569001.1:0-3720 GCF_000743755.1 Blastocystis sp. subtype 4
TGCTAGCGAGACCATCGATGGAATGGAGATTAACTCCAACGAGGTGTTCAAGTAAGCAAAGACAGCTTCTTCGATTATGGAATGTTTGTTAAATGAATCACAAGTTTTCTTCATTTCTTTCTTAAAAGTGAAGCAGAAACAGTATCCATGGAGGAGACACTTCGATGGCTAGGCTTTGGAGAGGAGCAAGTGCAAGTACCAATGATCGATTACAAATAGATCCAAGATGCAATAAAACATTGCAAAAGTGTCGAAGAAGCAATATTATACCTTCCAGACAGTGTACTATTGTGAGGAGTGTTTTCACTACAGACTGTATCAAACAAGAAACGGCCACAACACCCAGTTCCTGAAATGTATGAAATTGACGAAAGGGAATCCAAAATCATCGATTTGACAGAAGAAAAGGAAAAGAAGGAGGAAAATTCTTTTGAAGTTCACTTTCGTGGGGATACAGTGTTTTGCAATCAGTATCTACGTTTCGTATCGGTCATTCCTAGTATATCTGCTATTCACCGTATTAATGAAAAGAGATATTTCAATTTCAACAAAATCTTTAATGTGAACTACTCTCTTAAGCATGATTCCAATATTACACACATGTTCCTTTCTTCTTTTGTTTGTAGGAATTCTATTAGACTGGTTATTATAGTTTCTCAAGAATTGCTTAACGAGCTGGTTACTCTTCATTCCAATGCCGAGGTTACCTTTGCCTCTCATCTTGATCCTAAAGAATCAGATCGAGATCCTGTGACTATTAACGAAGGAAGGGGTCTCCTTGTTTTCCCTCCTTTTCCACGCATGTTCAGTTATGGCTGTTTCCATTCCAAACTCATTCTAATTCGATTTCCTGATCGATTGCGCGTAAGAATCGAGACTAGTATGAAGAATAGATTGTAATATCTTCTGCAAATCTCTGTGAAGAAGATTGGAATGAATGGTCTCAATGTATTTGGACACAGGATTTCTTCAATGCTCGTGAAGGAGAGAAGAATGTGGCTGCGAAACACATAGATCTCGAGTTTAGGACACAGCTTATCGCACTTCTTAAGCAATGTCAATGTCCAGATGATCGAATTTTCAATTTATTACGAGGTGTCCTGTTTGCTAATGTACGAGTTCAACTTGTTACGTCCATTCCTGGTATATTCTCAGGAAAAGCTAAACAGAAGTATGGCCATCTTCGTTTACGTAGTATTCTTGCATCGCTGCGTGAATTTGAAATCCAGTCGGGTATCGAGGGTTCTGTGTCCGCTCCGATACTTAGTCTCTGTAGCTCGTTAGGTTCACCTTCCCCTGCATGGCTTTCTTCGATCCTTGCTTCGTGTCATGGAGTGGATGCGTTGCCTTTGGGAGTGAAACCAACCGAGATGCTTCACATAGTATATCCAACATTGGCCTATGTGAAGGCATCTCGAATCGGTCCTGATATGGCTGGTTCGTTGATTCTTCAACGCAAACATTATCAATTGAAAACCTTTCCGAAACAGAGTCTGAAGCGTTATTGTGACGCTAAAGGTCGCGAGAACTGTCTTCCTCATGCCAAGTATTGTAGGATTCAAGAAGATTATGAGACATAGTGATGAATGTCCCTATGCGCAATTGCCCTCGGCTACCATGGATCTATGTGGGCAGTCATAACTTTACAAGGAGTGCTTGGGGTTCTCTTCAGAAAAAGGATAGTGAATTTGTGATGAATAATTATGAATGTGGTGTGGTACTGTTACCAAAGAGTTATATAGATTATGTTAATGGAGATGTGAAAACTAAACAACGAGAGAAGGGAGAGAGAAGAGAAGAGGATTTGTGCGGACCAGTAGACCTTATTTTTGAAGCTCCTTGTCTTCCTTACCGGATGGATGATATTCCATTTTGTCAGTTGTGTGTTTGTTAGTCCTCAATAGTTGAAAGGGAGGATGTCTAGCTTATTTCAACGAACTAACTCAAATGATGACAAAGCAAGTGAGTTAATAAGGGCTCAACTAGAATATCGGGAAAATGGTTATTATTCACGTATGGAACCAGACATTACAGAGGCCTTAACTGTCACGTTTAGAAGAGTGTCACTTCGCCGTCCACTAAAGAATGTAAAGTCAAAAACGTTTATAGAGGATATACAATCCGTATGTAGTGAAATCACTCTAGAAACAAGACTGAGAAAAACAATATTGATAAACGAACTACTGTCTCTTCTAACCGAAACATAATCACTACTCTCGTTAGACACAAAACCTAAACCAACAAGAAGTGCTTGAAACTTCACTACAATCACTCATTATCCAAAACAGATATGAATAATCCTAAATGAGTGAAAATATACAAGTATTATTGAGAAGAATGAACTAACTAGAATGGCAAATAATTGAGATATTATGGATGGGTAACATTACATAAACTCAGTTACTGTCTAATACTTCCAAATCATGATAAGAATATGTTTCAAACTCGGAAGAGGATGAATCTTCTTGTTATTGACTTTGGCCTCTCCAGTTCTGTGTGTTGCCTGTTAAAGAATGGACATATGAAAAAGGTTTGTGAGGACAACCATTTGACTCTAAGTGTTTTTCCCTCGTCTGTTGAATACAATGGAGACAGAGCCGTACCTAGCACAACTGTTAAGAGGAGTCAACTCCGAGGAGACAAGTATTGTGTTAGTTGTGTTAAGAGACTTCTTGGACTCAGATGGGATGAGTATGAGGCTCTTAAGAAAAAGGATATCTTTGGATGTGAAGTAGTTTGTGGAACTGATGGTTATCCTCAATTCATTGTATCGGATAATGGTCATCAAGTGAGTGCTGTTGAAGTGGCTTCTGAATTGTTTCGTAAGATCAAAACAGCTGCCGAAGTTTGTAATGAAGCTCCAATTGATGAGTGTTACCTGACAGTTCCTGTGTACTACAATGATCATCAACGAGAAGCGATCAAGACTGCTGCTCGAAATGCTGGAATGAATGTAAAAGAACTCATTATTGAACCAATCGCTGCAGTCATGTCATGGTGTTTGAATAATGAGAGGACTCTGACTGTGGGTGAGGAAGTATTGGTATTCGATTTTGGGAGTGAAATGCTTGATATCTCACTATTGAAGTATGACGGTAATAGTAGCTTCTCTGTGATCGATGCCGATGATCTCAACGTGGGAGGAAATGATGTAAATATTGAGATAGCCAAGGAAGTGTGTAAGATGGTTAAAGACAACGAAGGAATATCATTTGATCCTTTGAAGACAAAAAAGAGAGAACGATTTCTGGCAGCATGTGAAGAGGCCAAAAAGCAATTGGCTTCTACTAAGTCAACTGATATCGATTTGAGTGACTTCAGTCCAGATCTTGATGAAATCATATTCACAGATTCTGAGTTAAAGCATATCGTAAATCATCTATTCTTGAATGGGATTAATGAATGTATTCATCGTATGACATGTAAGTCGGATCAGACTTGTGAAATGATTACGAAAGTGTTCATGATTGGAGAATTATCTCATCTTCGAGCTGTAAGAGAGGTACTGAAGAATCAGTTCTCTCATGCCATATTCCCTGATATCAATCCTGAAACGAGTGTAGCTGAGGGTGCTTTGGCAATGGTTCGAATAAAAACAAAAGATATTAGTGGTATTGTTGATGAATCAATATCAGAGAAGATGAATGGAGTAGAATGGAGAATGAAGTGGAAAGAGTACTTGAAAGAGAGTGTATTGAATGATAATAAGAATTGTATGTT
>NW_014569000.1:0-3720 GCF_000743755.1 Blastocystis sp. subtype 4
TTGATGTTAATGATGATATGAGAATGAAATGGATTGATGATTGTGAATTGATTGTTACTAGTTGTATTGAATCTCTGATTATTGATGATCATTTCAATCGACCTGATATATCATCATTGATATTGAACTATTCATTGATATCATTGAAACGAATTGAAATTGGAAATGATTGTTTTGAGAAAGTGAATCGATTTGTGATTAATGGATTGAATGAATTGGATGGTGTTATTATTGGAAGCGATAGCTTCTGTCTCCATGAGAAGCATAGATATGAAAGCAAATGTTTGATAATGAATTGTAATCAATTGAATGAAATCAATATTGAAGAGAATTCATTCAAGTATTATGAATCATTTGAATTGAAGAATCTTCCTTCTCTCATATCCATTCAATTGGATTATGGTGCATTCAGTAATTGTCAATGGATAGTATTTGAGAGTATGAATGATTGAATGAATGACGAATGAGATCTGATTCGACTTCAATCCATCACTCTTGGAGAATGGGCTCTATGTGGTGATTGTGATACTGTTGAATCGAATGAATTGATAATGAAGAGTATGAGTGATAATGATGATTGATTGATCAGATCTTCCTTCTTTATCTCTAATCGAAGGATATGGACACAATTTCTTCAATGTAGGCAAAGTGATAGTGGAGAGTGATGATTGATTATTGAATATGACTTAGATATTCCATCACTTACTCAAAAAAGAATTCATATGAGATGGAATTCAGTTCAGAGATTGGGAAAAGATTATAATGTGAGAGAATTGCATAGTTCGAGTACAATTGATTGATTGATAATGATTGAGATGCTGATTCTCTTGATCGATTCATTCGACAAAGGAGTAAGTATCTACTGAAGATAAACGAAGAATACGATAATACAACAAAGCGATTTGAGTATAAACATTCACATGATTTGAGTGTATTTGATACTGATTGTTTGAAAGGAATTGAGAGACTTGAGATCGAAGGTGATTGCTTTATGAAAGTGAATCGATTCGTGATTGATGAACTGAGTAAATTAAAGAGAATAATCATTGGACGGGATTCATTCAAGTTGTGTGAATCATTTGAATTGAAGAATCTTCCTTCTCTCATTTCCATTCAGTTGGATCAATATGCATTCCATAAGTGTCATAGGATAGCATTTGAGAGTATGAATGATTGAATGAATGACGAATGAGATCTGACTCAACTTCAATCCATTACTCTTGGATTATATACTCTATATGGTGATTTTCATACTATAGAATCGAATGAATTGATAATGAAGAGTAAGGATGGTAAGGATGATGTTGATTGATGAGATCTCCCTTCTTTATCTCTTATCAAAGGACATAAAGGTAATTTTTGGACAATAGGCAAAGTGATATTAGAAAGTGATAATTGATGATTGAATTTGAATTAGACATTCCATTACTCACTGAAGATGGAATACGGATATGTAAAAATACATTCTATAATGTGAAAAAATTGAGTAGTTCGAGTACAATTGATTTGTTAATAATGATTGAGATGCTGATTCTCTTGATCAATTCATTCGACAAAATAGTAAACATCTTTAGAGCAGTAGTTGATAACAAAGTGATTGTTTCATGTTCAATGGATTCATTGTGTTTGTTTGAATGTTCCTGTGTTGTATGACCGTGGATAGAGGTGATTGTGATTGACTGTACTCCTGTTCATGCCAACACACTCAACTATCTTTACTCTCTCTGAGAAATGATACTGTGATGGATGGAAGATTGAAGAGAGATTGTTTAGAACTGTTTGAATAATATGTGTAGAAATAGTTTGTTGATTGATTTGATGTAAGGAAGGAGTTGAGATCTAATGGTGAATTGTTAACACCTATGAAGGACATGAAAAAAGTGAGACGATATGATTTGGATGAATAAATGATTTCAATGGATGAGAAGTGGTATGTAATTGACACTTGAGTACAAACTACTACTCCTAAACAGTTTTGAATCGTAGAGAACAGACAGGATAATTCTTGACAAGAGTATCAAATAGCTAATCCATAATTGATATCGATTGAAAAGTTCGCAAATTAGGGGAATATAAGGACATATAATGTGAACTAATCACTATTCTTGATTGTGATGTACTCTTCATTATCATGATATCCAACTCCATCTCTGTCAGATGATCACTGTTACTTATAGATGGATTGAGAACAGTACTACTTACAATAATCTACTTTCTATATGCTGGATTGATAGTTTCTGAAAGTTGAATCATTTAGTTGAAAGACTAGGCACCTCACATCTCCAATACTATGGCCTCTTCTACATCTATCATGCTATTATTCTGTGATATTATTATTGTATCTATTAAGATTATCTAAGTTGTTATTCATGGAGTGTTCCTTAATTGACTCTGAACATACTACGCTATACGAAAATCTGTCTTGTGAATCCTAGACACTTTTGTTTTATAACAAACTATTATCTTTGACTTTTAGACCTTTACTTTCTTCATTGTAGTAGGCTTGCTAGCAGTTTTGGATGTTTTCACACTCTTCTTTCGCTTCACTCCTCCTTTTGCTTTCGCCTTCTTGTTCGTTCTGATCAAAATTAACACTATTACTGCAATTACAATGATCACTATTAACACAACCACAACTAGCAGTGGAACAGACACACAGAATCCAGATGCATTTTGCCACTCTCCATTCTCACTTCCAAGAATACAACCACGCTTCTGAGTTCCCACATAGCTTCCCTGACTCGAACACTCATAGAACACTCATACACTGCTGTTTCACCAACATACGTAACCGGGAATACTCCTTCAGGCATACATTCTCCCTTTCGCACCTGAATGGATACTGTTGCTTGTGTAGCCCCTGATTCATTCTCAGCATATACCGTGTACGTTATCAACTCTTGTTCTGCAATAGGAGTTCCAGAGATCTATCCAGTCTGGGCATTCAGACTCAATCCATTAGGAAGAGTCACTCCTTCATCAATGTACCAACGATCAACTATATTTCTCACTGAAGGAACACCAGTGGTCACAGCTGTTCCCATCACAAATCGATTCTGGGATGGTCGGTAACTAGCATTCATTGGAGGCCTCTTGGAGCAGTGGTCCGTCTTGACTTCACCCAACACACCTCCAGAACACTCACGATATGAATAACCTCTGTAACCAGTCTCACAAGAAGAAGGAGAGATTTGACCTTCACCCACTGAAGGATACTTTCCAATTGAAGGACACACAGCTCCTGAAGTCTTACAGTAGGCTGTATGAATAGAACCCAAAGTCGTTCCTGTAGTGCCAGTCACAGTAACCTCCCATCGATATCTGTGGAATCCAGCCAAGGCCACAGGAACAGCAATCTGAGGCTTTGTTCGAGAAGTCACAGTCTGATCAATAGCACTCAAAATTGTTACCGATTCATTGGTAGTGTCATCAGGATTGTAGGTGGCAATGATATCAAAGCCCCAAGATGTGACTGTAGATCCTCCAACTATGTTAAGTGAGTTCCATTTGCTTCCAAGATTCTCAACAGTCCATTCAATATAGGCTCCAATCGTGTTTGGAAGGAATCCAGTAGTGAAAGGATCCAGATCCATGATTCCAGCAAGAGTACCAGATTCCAGATCAGTAGAAGTGAGAGAAGAATAAGAATCAACAACAGTAGAACAGTCTTCAACTCCAAATACTCCAGTAGCATCAAACACAACAGGATCAGAAGAAGAA
>NW_014568999.1:0-3673 GCF_000743755.1 Blastocystis sp. subtype 4
AGATGATTTCGATTCTCGTAGTCTATCAATCACTGATCATGATGCTAGTGTGTTCTCGAAGTTCCATGTGATTCTGTCAACATCTGGAATTGAGGAAGGCATTAATGTATTCAGTTTCGAGATTCATCGTCCTGTTGGTGGTACTACTGCCAATCCTGTTGTGTTTGATTCTACTGGAGTATTTGGAGTTGAAGACTGTTCTACTGTTGTTGATTCTTATTCTTCTCTCACGTCTACTGATCTGGAATCAGGTACTGTTGCTGGAATCATGGATCTGGATCCTTACACTACTGGCTATCTTCCTAACTCCATTGGAACCTATATTGACTGGACTGTTGAGAATCTGGTTGGAAGCAAATGGAATTCATTCAACATGGTTGGATCTAATACTGTTTCTTCTTGGGGCTTTGATATCATTGCCAATTTCAATCCTGATGATACTATTAGTGAACAGATAACGATTTTGAGTGCTATTGATCAGACTGTGACTTCTCGAACTAAGCCTCAGATCTCTGTTCCTGTGGCTCTAGCTGGATTCCGTAGATATCGATGGGAGGTTACTGTAGCTGGTTTAACAACAACCACTTTGGGTTCTGTTCATATGGCCTATTGTAAGGCTTCAGGATCTGTGTGTCCTTCAATTGACAACTATCCTTCGGTGGGTGAAGGTCAAATCTCTCCTTCTTCTTGTCCTGAGGGTTACAGAGGTTATTCATATCGCGAGTGTTCTAATGGTGTGTTGGGTGAAGTCAAGACGGACCATTGTTCCAAGAGGCCTCCAGCAAATGCTCGTTACATGTCCTCTATGAATCGATTTGTGATGGAAACATTTGTAACCACTGGTGTTCCTTCAGTGAGAAATATAGTTGATCGTTGGTACATTGATACTGGAGTAACTCTTCCTTCAGGATTGAGTCTGAACGCCCAGACAGGAGAGATCTCTGGAACTCCTACAGCTGAAAAGGAGTTGACGACGTATACTGTGTATGCCGAAAATGAATCAGGAGCGACTCAAGCAGTGGTATCAATTCATGTGAGAAAGGGACAATGCATGGCTGAAGGAGTGTTCCCTGTAACCGATGTGGGTGAAACAGCAGTGTATGAGTGTTCGAGTCAGGGAAGCTATGTGGGAACTCAGAAGCGTGCCTGTGTGTTGGGAGATGTTGATGGAGAATGGCAAAATGCATCTGGATTCTGTGTGTCTTTTCTGCTGGTTGTTGTGATTGTGGTTATAGTAATCATCATTATCGTAGTTGTTGTATTTATCCTGCTCAGAACAGGGAAGAAGGCAAAGGCAAAAGGAGGAGTGAGGGGAAAGAAGAGTGTGAAAACGTCCAAAACTGCTAGCAAGTCTGTAGCCTCTACGAAGAAAGTGAAGGTCTAAGTATTTTTTGTTTGTTCGAATAAGGATCACGATATATTTCACTATAGACTGGGGAATGGAGAGCCTACTAACAGATGCGTTATGTTCTTGAAATCTTCTCTCACTCACTACAATAGTCATAAACACTAGTAATAAACTGAAAACAGTGATAGATACGATTTGTATCCAAAGAGTTTGAATATGGTCTGTACAATGTGAATTGTAATGAAGGGTTGTTAGTGTTTGACTGATGATTGCATTTGAATTAGACATTCTACCACTCAGTGAAGATGGGACTAGGGTTTATTAGCAAAGTGATTGTATAATATGCAAATGAATTGTGTTTGTTGATAATGAGATCAATCTTATCTGTCATCTATTCTCTTGAATCATGTATACTGAGTTTCTTATCATGTCATATCATGCATTGTTCATAAAGAAGAGAGGATCAAATGATGAAAACAACGAGAAGTATGATGATGAATAAAACAATAAATGGATAAGATGGAATAATGTGTGTATTAGATTGATGAGATAAGGAATGATGACATCATATCCTATTTGAATATATGAAGACAGATTGAAGTGATTTATTGGATTGTTGATGAAGTATGGAGTGTTTGAATAATCTGTGTACAGGGAGTTTGTTGATTATTCGCTAACCTTGTGCATTTGACTCTTGATAGAAGTACTATCTATATGATGTATCAGTTAGTACATCCATCCAAAGATAGTGTCAGAAATGCAGTAGTTATCCGTTTCGGCTTTGAACGACATTACCTAATACTCACCAAATCACCCTACATCAATTAATGCTAAACTACTGCTCCTATTTCGTTAGTGGACGAACCAAAAGAAGGACCAATCAAACAGTGTATACATTACTGACACTAATTGCGGTTCTAAGCTACCTTATAAACTGAACCATATTCTGTGTTTGTTACTCAGTTAACTGTGATCAAATTAGGGCATACTTTTGTCATACCCTATGTCGGTGCCAGGGAGTTAGGCCATAAATCATCCCAAAACCACTAAATAATCATTAAGATGAAAACATCTCTTATTCTATGTATTTTTATACTCTTTCATCTAATTACGAATATCTATTCTTCTCTCTCAACTATTCATTGTTCGGAGGATGACATGGAGCTGAACATGGATGGAATCAATCATTCTCTCCTGTCTGTTCGTCATATTCATCATTCTGCAAATCAAACAGTGAATATGGAAAAATCGAATCATACAATCTTGTCTGTTCGTCATATTCATCATTCTGCAAATCAAACAGTCAATTTAGATATATCAAGTCATACAAACTTCTCTGTTCATCAGAATAATAGTTCTGAGACAGAAATGGCGCTGAATTTGGACCAATACAATCATTCTCTCTTATCAGTTCGTAATATGCACCATTCTGCAAATCAAACAGTCAAGTTAGATATACTGAATAATACTAACTTATCTGTTTATCAGAATAATAGTTCTGAGAAACAACAGAACTTAGATGAGTATAAATCCAATCATTCTCTCTCAACAACTACACAGGTTCACGGTTATGAGAAAGAAATGGAGTTGAACTTGGACAGATTCAATCATTCTCTCTTATCAGTTCGTCATATTCATCATTCTGAGAATCAAACAGTGAATATGGATAAATCGGATCATACTATCTTATCTGTT
Organism: Blastocystis sp. subtype 4; assembly: GCF_000743755.1. NCBI lineage: Eukaryota > Bigyra > Opalinata > Blastocystidae > Blastocystis > Blastocystis sp. subtype 4. The sequence goes on from NW_014568999.1 coordinate 3,044, forward strand.
CGTCATATTCATAATTCAAAGAATGAAATGAGATTGTATTGGGATAAATCGAATCATACTCTTCATCAATTTGGAGTCTATTCTTTCAATCGTACTTCTCCTTCTCTTAGAATGATGTATGATTATGATGATATTCAATATGGAATACCTTTCAATGAGTTCTATTCTAAAATGGAGAATCGATATGTGGGATTTGGAAAGAATCCATTTCACTTTCCTGATTATGTCATCACAGGTCATATTCAACCATACAAAGAAGGAAACAATATGCTTCTAATCACTGGATGTTCTGATAATCACTTTGTTTCTGCTGTTCCTGCAATGCTTGCTTGTATCAATGCTTCTGCAACTGCCAATATCGCTTTCATAGATTATGGAATCACAAATGATCAGTTGATTGAATTGGCTTCTGTCTTTGAATACATTCACAAGGTTCATTTGGCAATGAATTCCTCTTCCAAACTCTTCTATCGCAAATTCAATTTCCGAAATGCTCCTTCATGGATGGATATCTTCAATTGTGATACTAGAGGAGGATATTCATGGAAGGTGATTGGATATATGGATTTGTTGTTTGAATGGAAAGCATTAGGAGCATGGATTGATGCTGGATCGATTGTATATGATGGA
>NW_014568998.1:0-4793 GCF_000743755.1 Blastocystis sp. subtype 4
GATTCGATGATTTGCCTTGAATGATTATTGAGTAGTACATCTGACTAAATGGAAGAATAAACATTTCACTTTGTTCTTAATCACCTATCAGGTTGACTCAAAATGGTAAAGTAAATCTGCCATTTTGATCCTATTTCAAAGTTATCCTTATAGCTACCCAGAGTTAAAGGCCCATGTTGGTGATGGTTTGTTTGCCTTCAATTTGTAGGTGATATACGTCATAACCTTGGTACTATTAATTGAACTTGTTGATATAATCTCATGTGTTATCATCTGTTTACATGTATCAGCACCAATCAAATTGTTTTATACATTACTGACACCATTCAGGGTTGTTTTACATCTTGATAACTATACCATCTTCTGTATTTTTAGTTAGTTATGTGTGAATTATTATTGTGAGTACTTTAATACAGTTGTTGGGAGAGAGAGGTGGAAGGTTCGTAGCACCTCTCTTCCGAATCATATAGCCTCTTTGTCTGTTTTCGTGGAACAAACAGTGACGGTATTATTTGTATACTTTCTGTAATTTGTATCCGCTTCCATTAGTATGTTGTGCAGCAAGTTTTCTTTCTATTCATTTGATTCTGAATGTATTGCTGTAATGATTCAGTATCTATCTTGTAATCAATAGTTCATTCTTACTTGTACTATTTAATTGATTGACTCTTCTAAACGCAAAACTGTCACCCATTTGAATATCGTCTTCTGATAGACTTGGAATATCTAGTGTATATTATTACTCTCTATTTCTACTTTCCCTATCCACCATAAGTTGTTTTCATACCCCTCTATTCGTTGTAATTCTGGAATATCTAATACTTATTCCTTTCCTCACTTTACTTTTCATTGTTAATGAATTTGATTCTCTTGTGGGACAGAAGCCTAATAGAGCCCATGATCCTAATTTGATGTATTGGAGTCGATTCAAGTCTCATTTATCATTCATTCGATTCTCTTACTCTGAAACACAGCAGAATGAAACCACACAAATGAATATATATTCAGATGTATATACTGAAGAGAAGGGAGATTCTTCAATATAAGGGATTCATAACAATAGAATGACCACATTCCAAATGTGAGTTCTCTTAATTGATTACAATTGATAATCACACATTTGCTTCCTTCTCTATTCTTCTTGTCAAGATAGAAGCTATTTGTTCCAACACTCACACTTCTCAATTCATCAAATCCTTCCAATACAAATTTACTCACTTTCTTTAAGCAGTTATTTCCGATTTCAAGGATTTCAATTCTTTTCATATAGTCAATATCAAATACGCGCAATTCATTTCCATAACCATCTTCAAATCGTTTTATTCCATCTTTATTCTTAGGTAGATAAATGCTCTTTTCTCTAATGAATCGATCAAGAGGATCAGCATCTTAATTAAAGCATATTGATTATTCTAACTTGAACTATATAATTCTTGCACTTCACAAAAGATCTCATCTTCTACAATCTGAATTCCATTTTGAGTAAGTGATGGAATGTCTAAATCCAATGCAATTATCAATCATTACTCTCCAATATCACTTCTCCTAGTCGTAAGAGGTTATAGGTGTGCACTTTCAATTGAGATAACAAAGGAAGATCTATTCAATCATATACTCACTCTTACTCTTCATTATAAATGAATTCGATTCTATAGTATCTTCGTTACCATCAAGAGCCCATGATTCAAGAGTTAGTTTGTAGTTTACTAAGATCTAGTTCATCACTCATTCTATCATCGCATTCTCAAATACTATTGAATAACAAGAGTTGTACGAAAAACTTCCTATTTCAAGAGTAGTGAGACAGGGAAGATTTGAAAGAATGAACTTATTATACTCACCTCCATCTCCTCCTTGAATAACAATTGATTCAATAGTATTTGAAATCTCATCTTGTTTACTGATATTTGATATCCACATTACTGATGGATAGAGGGAGGATTAACCGGGAAGAAGGACATATGTAACGACTGTTTCTTGTAATGTAGTATTCAAGGGTGTCAGAATCTCAATCATTATCATTAGTCAATCATACTTGAACTACTCAGTTCTTTCACCTTATATAATGAACTACAATTATTCTTAATTCCTTGTTCAGTGAGTGATGGAATGTCTAATTCAAATACAACCATCAATCGTCACTCTCCAATATCACTTTTGCCTTGAATGATTATTGAATAATGCATTTACTTTAACAACATATTATTTGTGATACATTGTTAGTCATTGTTGCTTTTCATTACTAGAGTATTATCAACAAAGAATTTGTGTTACATTGTTGACCATTATGATAATAGATGCAAAACTTTTGTGCTTCATTCATGTCTATCATTTGACTTGAAATGGGTTGTATATGTGTTCCAAATTATGATCAAAATGTCTGCCTTTTCGAGCTTGTTTATGGGCCTTTTTGTCTGCATTTTCATGGCGTTTTTGTCTGGTAGGGTTAAGCGTGTATAGCTACCCAGGGTTGGAGGCCCATGTTTGCGACGGTTTGTCTGGTTGAAAGAATACGTATCATGCGTCAATTACCTACTACTCTTGGTTCGTGGGTTTTGGCTTTTGAACCTTGGTCCTTAGTGTTTGTATTCATGGTAGTATTGGTCATTGGTTCATTGTATTGGTCCATAGGGTCGGTCTTTGGCCCTTACTTCTTACTTTTGCTTTATAGGATTGGTTCTCGATCCTTCGTTTCGGTTTTTTCTCACAGAGCTTTCTTATTCTTTTCATTTCTTTTTGCCCTTTTGTTTTTACTTTTCTCCAAGAGTTATCCCCATTTACTTCTTCTCACGGAATCTCTGACCTTTGAGCTTTTAACCTTTCGGTTGTTCTCATGGAGTATTTCTTTATCGTTATTCAAACATGGATTACTGCTTCCTCTCGCTTGTTGCCAGTCGACAAGGATACAAAACACCTTCTGCAAGTAGTGTCGTTCTTATTTTCCCGAGGAGATTTCATAATCTTCTCAAGCTCTGTCCCTGTCTTTTCTTGTTCGTCTGTCATGTATGAACTTCGTTCTCTTGTGATTTGGTTGTGATATTCATCTTATTCTATCACCTATGGAATCCTGTGTTCTCTAGGTGAAAATGACATCATTATGTTACTACAATGTCATCGGTGATTTCCCAGCTAGATGTCATTACTCTATTCTCCTAGATAGCTAGTGGTTGGGTTCATGAGTGTCAAGCAATCACTGGAGATTAGAATTACTCGTGAACGAGTATGAGGCCTGAATGGTATGGACATTAAGTGCCCGCTACGGCATCTAAGTAGTGTTTATAGTGTTTAACATCTATTTTGTAACAAACAATATCTAATCACATTAATCTTAAACCCCTCCACATATCTCGCATGTTTATTCTCTCCTCTTAAATGTACATATTCTTCTGTCGAATGAATCGATTAAGAGAATCAGCATCTCATTCATTATCAATCAATCAATCATACTTGAACTATGCAATTCTCTTACCTCTTCAAATGGTTTATCTCTGTATTCCATCTCAATTCCTTCTTCACTCAGTGATGAAATGTCTGATTCAAATTCAATCATCAATCACTTTCCAATTGCACTTTGCCTATACGACAGAAATTACCATAATTTCCTTTGATCAGTGATAGAGAAGGAAGATCTGATCAATCAATCATCATTGTCATTCATACTCTTCATTATCAATTCATTTGATTCAACATTATCTTTATCACCACATAGGGCCCATAATCCAAGAGTGATGGATTGAAGTTGATTCAGATCTCATTCATCATTCATTCAATCATTCATACTCTCAAATACTATCAAATGACAATTCTTAAATGCATAACCATCCAATTGAATGGATATGAGAGAAGGAAGATTCTTCAATTCAAATGATTCATAATAATTGAATGATTGGATTTCACTCAATTGATCACAATTCATTATCAAACATTTGCTTCCTTTTCTGTTCTCCTTATTGAGATAGAAGCCTTCTCTTCCAATCATCACACTCTTCAATTCATTCAATCCATCAATCTCAAATCGATTCACTTTTATAAAGCAATCACCTTCAATCTCTAGTCTCTCAATTCCTTTCAGGCTGTTAGCATCGAACACATTCAAATCATGTGCATTTGCATATTCAAATCGTTTTGCTTTACTAGAATCGTATTCTTCATCTATCACCAGTAGATACTCATTTTGCTGCCGAATGAATCGATTAAAAGAATCAGCATCTCATTCATTATCAGTCAGTCAATCATACTTGAACTATGCAATTCTCTTACCTCTTCAAATGGTTTATCTCTGTATTCCATCTCAATTCCTTCTTCACTCAGTGATGAAATGTCTAACTCAAATTCAATCATCAATCATCACTCTCCAATATCACTTTCACTATGTACCTGAAATTGTCACCATCTCCTTTGATTGAAGTCAGGGAAGGAAGATCTTATCAATCATTATCAAGATCATTCATACTCTTCATTATCAATTCATTCCTTTCAACCCTATATTCATCACTATCAAGTGCCCATGTCCCAAGAGTGATGGATTGAAGTCGAACCAGATCTCATTAATCAATCAGTCAATCATTCATACTCTCAAATACTACCCCATGACACCGATAGAATACGCTCTTATCCAATTGAATGGATATGAGAGAACGAAGATTCTTCAATTCAAATGATTCATACCAATAGAATGAATTACAACCAATATGGATTTGTTTCAATTGATCACAATTCATTATTACACATGAGCTTCCTTTTCTAGTATTATCATGGAGAGTAAAGCTCCCCTCTTCAATGATCAAACTCTC
>NW_014568997.1:0-3637 GCF_000743755.1 Blastocystis sp. subtype 4
AGACCAACCTGATGTATCATCACCAAACCAATTGTTAGGCACTTCACCCATCTTATAATACCATTGTTCTGAATGATTGATAGAAGGACGACGAAGATACACACTGCTAATACTATCCTGATTGTTATCATATCGACCCTTCACGACCATCTCCTCTTCACCATCAGGCAACATAGCATACATGTAATAATATGAACCAGAGTACCAGTAAGTGGAGGTTGAATAAAAGGCTACATCAAATCGCTCAACAGTGATACACAGATATGTTTCCCAATTAACATTAGCAGCATGAGTATGACCAGATTGAATCTCATAGAGAATGTTATCATTGGAAGAATCACGAAGTCGGAAATACTCATATTGAGGACTGTACGTATATGTTCGAAGAATCCTATAGAATGCTCCTGCACATTCAGTAAAGGTAATACTGATTGATGTCTGAAGTTGAATTGTTCCCATTGTAGATGTAATCAGATAGGATGTCGATGGGGATGTAGCAGTTGCCGTTCCAGAAATGGTACAAGTATCAGGATCCATTGACACACCTGAAGGAAGTGCAGGAGAAATAGAACAACCATAGAAACCATACATTGTGGGTGCAATACTCACTTGTTCATAAGTACTGTAGAAAGAATACTGATTTTGAGGATAGGATATACTGGTAGGAGGAGCACGATTACAAACAAGGAATTGAAGCTCATACACATACACAGTTCCAGACTGTGATGATTGACCATTGAATCGAATCAGAGGATACTGGGGAAGTACACTCACTAAATCCCATTGAGCCCATGTACTTGATTCGTAAGTTTGTTCAGAAATTGAGAGAACAGTCTGCCAACTAGATGTTGTTGACATTGCACCTTCAATCGAAAAACTTCTAGGACTTAAGGTGATACTTGTATAAGGCCACACACGGAAGGAATTGATTTGAGGAATGGATCCTGAAATCTCAAAAGTGAGTGAACCAGGAGGAGTAGAGAGATAGGCTCCAGTATTTCGCGTAAACGTAATAGCATAGGTAGGATTTGTGAATCCTGTTGCTGTAACAGTCATATCATTTGGAACAACAAAGCAATTGTTTGTTGAACTCAAACCAGCCATGAGTGAGAGGAATCCATCAAATTGAATGAACACAGTGGTTGTAAGATCCACTGGATGGACTTCAACAGCCAAAACACTCGATGCAGTTACTTCATTAGCAGGACGAATGAGTCCACGATAACCATAGGTTGTATAGCTTCCTGTAGCTGGAGTACTACTCGATGGTGTACCATCAGCCATATTATCTCGGTATACTTCAACACCATTAATGTATGCAACAATTCCATAGCGATAGTTCAGTTGCATTTCAAAAGCGGCCATACTGTTGACTCCAACGAATTGCCTACGGAAGTATTGAGTTCCTTGTCCAGATATTGCTTCGCCACCTGCTGTATAGTCAGTCCAAGTACTATCATCAAAGCTGTACACTTTCCAGTCTCCAGAAGCATTGGCAGTATATTTCCAAGTCTCATACTTGTTGATGGGAGAATACAAAGACAAAGGCTCTGTTTGAGAACTACCTGCAGTCATCATTGCCTTATACACCACATTTCCATTGATACTCTCGAACTTGATCCAAGCACCATCAGACCAAGAATCACCATAACTATCAGTCATTTCCAGAGAGTATTGATAGTTAGTAGAAGCTGACAAGCATACTTCAATAACTCTTTCCTCGCTGTTAGTCAGTGATGGAGAAGTATAGACTTCTGTGGAACCAGAATAGATCTTGAACGACTCTTCATTTGCATAGTATCCTGTCTTCTTGGTTATCTTTGTATAGACCTGGTTAGAAGAACAATCAAGAGCAAAAGCAAGTACAGCTAATACTGATTCAAACAATATGCATCATACAAAGAACAAGTAATAACACAAATCGAAACATTTTAATGAAGAAACAAATGTGAATGTTAATGTCAATTTTAAGTGTTTCGAGTTCTAATAGAATGCATGAACAGTGATCATGTAATTTAGTGGCAGCCTCGTGTTTATAAATTGGATGTGTGTTGGATTTGCAAGATTCGTAGCGGATCCTTCTCTAACTCAAGTGTATTCATTTTTGCAGTTAGTAAGAACAATAATCTGTAGTAGAACCAGACTCATATAGATACTTATGTAGAAGAGGTATTCGGTTCATATACGGCCATTATTAAAGAAGGATATGCATATCCATCAGAAGCAGGATAAGATCTAGTGTTTCAACAAGAACCTGATTTGTGTTTCGTTCACTGTGATATCATAATCGTCTGATTAAGCAGTGTCAACCACATCTGAGATCTGCATCAACTTTCGGTTGAGTGGAAGGGAAGATTTAATCCTGATTATTCACTCTGAGAAAGCACCTAAGAGTACAGTACAACAATATTGAAAAATCTGAATGAGGATAGTGGGGTTGGGTGTCGATGTTGATTTGAGGTATGGAAATCACATTGCATTCTTGCAAAACATTTGTTCAGGTGATATGCAGTAAGAAACAGCGTAATTAGTACAAGTTGTCTGGGTGTCGATATTACTGTGCCTCGGAATCTTATTTCATAACTATGAGTATATGACAGAGTTATGCATAATAGATTGTGAATCAACTGAGATATTGTCATCCTGATGTTGATAATGAGGGTTAGGTGTGGGTATTCTCTACACTAAATAGTGATTTAGCAAGAATACAATACAATTGCAGAAAGTCTTTAAGGATTAACATGCAATCCCGATTATTCCCACCAGATGATACGTGATAGTTACCCGTTTGTTGTCTCATCTCATTCTTATCAACAATGAAATTCTTGAGAGTTGATTCTGATATAGGGTACTGCTTCATAAAGATCTAAGTGGAATTCTCATTGTCATTTTAATTGTATACTCACTTATCTCATTCCAAACGAAATGACAAAAGACAATGTTCTCTCCTTGTTCACAAACACTGAATAAGAGAACCAAGAACTACTTTGTGCTTAGAATTATTGGTGGAGTAGCTGTAGCTGCTCTCCTTTCTGCTTCTACCTCGATTTCTCCTCCAGACCCAATCCAAAGATACAATAATTCATCTTTGCGACTAGCGTGAAGTTGGTTCTATCAAAGTCAAGGTCAGCAGCGCCAAAACAACGACAACGTGAGAGCCTTCCAACATTACAGCTTACAAAAGGAGGAACATAGGCACATCCCTATGAACACGCAAGTCTAGATATCGAACTGCAGTCGATAGAAAATCACCTCTCTTGTTCTTATCTTTGTTATATTGAATCGGAATCTGAACAACTGGACCCTTTACATAGTTCATTCGAAAGAAATCAACGATTCTAGACACTCCGTAACCATACCTCACTTTGACAAATCTACTACTTGGATGACAAGAGAATTGACGAGGCTGGTGTAGATGTTATTCATGTGGTATGGATGTGGGTTCAATCTGTACAACACAAGAGGTGTGGGTTTGGATCGTCGGGTTCAGCTGTTTATTTCGTGGCAAAGTATTGTTCTCAGTATGGTATTCCTGTGTACTTTTCAGATATCTTTGAAGGATGTTCACAGGAACGATTCATCAATCTAACACAAATGGATGCTCAGATTATTCCTACCAATGATGATGCATATTTCT
>NW_014568996.1:0-3636 GCF_000743755.1 Blastocystis sp. subtype 4
TTGCCTTGTGTAGTGTAAGATTATACAAATGCATTTCGGAAATCAAAGAGCTTTGAACAGAGAGTTGAGAGAAAGCAGAATCCCCGTGGGACAAGTTTAAAACGAGATAATGATTTATTTACAACTGCTATTACCAAAGTTGTTATACGAAAACAATGGATAACATAGAAAATATTGAAAATAGTACTAAAGAGAGTTCAGAATGGTATTCGAGATTGTAACCGTATTCTTACTGTTTTGACTGTTCACCCACACCTAATTGTGATCATTTTGTTGCACATGTACAAATCCATTGACTCCGATAGCACATTCATAGGGAATTTGTGATCCAATTGTCTGAAGAATATCACATGTTGGTTCCAATAATCTAAGAGTAAGTATAGGAACAAAATACCACTTTCGAGCTTGTGTACAACTCACTTTAAACACATATCCAGCAGATAATTGTCCAAATAGGGATGAGCCATTCACCCACTCTGATCGAGGTCCACCTGAAACGATGCAAGTCAAATCTGCTTGCATTCCCGGAAAAGTCTGCAAAACACGACAGTAAACCAAATCTCCAGGCTACATATAAGACAAAAAGATAATTCGAACCTTGAGATAAGGATGGTTTCGTTTGGTTGCTCCTTCAAATGCTACAACATTCAAACGACCTGTATACGATGAATTGATGTCCACTTCATATTCCTCTGCAAATCGTTGTGTAATCACACCAATCACACAATCATCTCTTTGAGGTGTATAGACTAGTAGTAACATTACTCATATTGACAAAAACATTTCATTTGGTAGTAAACAACGATTCACCTGCCAATAAGGTTCTATATTAAGATAGTGATCGCGGGAATTCTATCCTATTGTCCATTCTTCTGTATAGAAACAACAAATATCCCTAAATTAAATACTCCCGTCATCCAACCGCTCTGTAAGGCACTTCACAGCATCTTTGCTAAGAATCAGTTTTTTCCGCTTTAGAATGTCATATACATTGGCTCCCTACTCTCAATACCATCCAAAGATACATACAAGTTGAGGAAGATATAACACACGAGGAATATTACGTGCTGACAACTCAAAATTCGAATTCTTAGTTTCTCCATCAATAATAGTGACTAAATCGTCGCCAACAATCTTCTTAATGACTGAATCCACAGCTCCTGTTTTGATAACGTCCACTGAACATGAATCAACAATAATCAAATTCTGTTCCTGCCACTTCAGTGAAAGAGCAGTACGCAAACCTAAGGCTCTCACTAGGTGTGATATTGACAATCCAGTTATACCTTTGAACGGAAGAGGGTAATAGTAATCGCGAGGTCGAGGTCCCATGGGTTTGTATCCTCCTCTCATCTGGGGTGCTCTATAACTGAATCAAATCCAGTGATTCCACCTCTTCTGACCTTGACGAGCCATACCTGTTCCCTTTTGACGGAAAGGTTTACGATTGGAGCCACTATTAATAAATAGCATTGATAACAATAAACCTCACTTCTGATAGAGTCTTCACACAGTGAGATCCTTGACGTCTTTTCGCCAACTACATGTCAAACTATGCTCCTTTATATACCTGCCAAACTACAACACGATGGAGAATATCTTCACGTATAGGCATACCGAAAACACGATTATTGAGCGTGATGACTTCATCAGTTTTATCTCCCGTTGCAATACTGTATACAGGGAGTTCTTTGACACGAATCTTAAAAGGATCAAGGAGTGGAACTTCTATTCGTCAACAAACGGAACGATGTTTACCTTCCTTTGGGGCAAAGATTGTAGGATCTTCAATTTGCAGATTGGATGGAATATCAAGATCCTTCAACAAGGGATTCTCTTTGTACTCCTTTTCGGTGTTGATATAACTAAGTGATTACGATCAAGCAGTATTCAAAGATACAAGGATCTCGAAAACACTGGTTCCTGGAAAGGAAACATGCGACATAACGATTTCTACAACATTATTATCAAATACAACAATTACAGGGAAACTTCGTGTCACAGACGTAACAAACCTCGAAAGCATGGTCCCAGCTTACCCTAAATAGTATTTGAGATGAGCAACTCATAACATGAAATAGTATTGATTTTAGTCATGTCAGAAAACAGTGTGATTTTCAACTCTCGTCATAAAGACGGATAGAATTGATACAATGGTTGCAGAAGAATTACCCGAAGGTGCATGGGATCCGTAGAAGTTAGTAACATGAGTTGATTCTTAGGTATGAAAGGGAGAAGAAGAGAGGTGAAATAATGGCAATATCAATGTTGTCATTCCAAATGACACTCAGCAAGAATGACGTATCAATCCAGAACACATTACTTCAAAGAATCAAAGAACGTAATATGGCACCCTATTATCTTGAAGTATGCAATTACTTCGAGTATACGATGGATACCACACTGTACAATGCGATGAAAGCTGTGAATGATTCAGTGATCAATCAAAAGAAGGAGGCGATTGCATTGAAGAAGGACAATGGAAGTGATGATGATGTTTTGGACTTGCTGATTAGTCTGGTTGGTTTTCTATCCTCCGTTAACTCTAGGCTCATTACTACTATGAAATTGGAGATAAGAACAATGCAATTGAATCATACACGGCATGTCTTAATTACAAGATGTCGAATACATTAAAGATGGATCTATGGATGGACATGTTAGATGTCTATTTATTTCATCAGAGTACAGCAGAATATAACGAAGCTCTCAAAACGGTAAAGAAGATGACGGATGAATCTGGTGACTGGGAGCATCGAAACCGTCTTAATGTAGTCACTTGAGATTAGATTGATTATAGATCTATCTGGGAGTAAAGTTGATGATCGAGAAGGATTTTGCCAAAGTTGCAGAATTGTATTCAACTGCTGTACCTACATTCACATCCTTCTCAGTCTTCTCGTTCAACGATCTCGTGAAATATGCAGTGATCACGGGTATTATGTATTTACCTCGACCTGTGTTAAAAAGTCGATTAGTGAGCCAGTCCGATGTCGAAATTGCTCTTATGGAGATGCCGACTCTTCAATCATTACTTCTGTCCTTTGATGAATGTCGATATCATGATTTCTTTGTTAGCTTGCTCCAGCTGGAAGGAATTCTGAAATCTGATCCATATCTCCGTGGTAGTGTCTCCTTGATTATCGATGTATTGAGATTGAAAGCCTATCAACAGTTCTTGGATAGTTTCAAATCGTGAGGATTGGGACATGAATGCGATACGTAGATGTACACTTCAATCTATGGCGGATAGTTTCGGAGTATCCACTTCGTTTATCAACAGTGAGTTATCTCGCTTCATTTCAGAAGGACAGATTCATGCAAAGATTGATAGAGTTGGTATTGTGCTCAAGAATAATGGATAGCTGAATAACACTGTGGAGACGATGTCAATTACTTCACTGAACTCCCTCTATGATCAGATTCTTTCTAAGGGATCAGTTCTTACAAGTCACATTCAAAGTGTTACTAAGACAGTGGATGTATAATTCGAGTTGTTTGTTGTTAACTACTCACCAATATTTAGACTATGAATGATTCCTATATTTCATTAGATAGATAATTGAGGTTTGAAGAAAAGGGTTGAATGAAATTGGTTTGAGACTGATTTATAGAGAGTTTGATTGTGTATGAAAC
>NW_014568995.1:0-3628 GCF_000743755.1 Blastocystis sp. subtype 4
TTCCTATATTTCATTAGATAGATAATTGAGGTTTGAAGAAAAGGGTTGAATGAAATTGGTTTGAGACTGATTTATAGAGAGTTTGATTGTGTATGAAACCAGTTGTATTGGATTAATCAATAAACTCTACCATTCTTCTTGTTTCAACTGTAAATCGTGAATAATGGGTCGTATGTATGGAAAAGGGTAGGTTGAATGATGTGTTGTTTGGTTTGAGCTAACTCTATTGTAGAAAGGGAATGTCGGCTTCTTGCCTTCCCTACAAGAGAACAGCTCCTTCCTGGTGCAAGTCAACATCTGAAGAGGTGGAAGCATCGGTTTGTCGTTTGGCAAAGAAAGGTTTGACTCCCTCTCAGATTGGTGTGTTGTTGAGAGATCAGAAGGGTATTGGTCAGGTGAAAGCCGTGACTGGCTCTAAGATTCTCCGACTTCTTAAGAAGAACGGTAAGGTTTCGGCTTTCCGTTCTTGACGCCTTAGGACTTGCTCCTTCTCTTCCTGAAGATATGTACTTCCTGATCAAGAAGGCTGTTGCAATCAGAAAGCACTTGGAGCGTAACCGAAAGGACCGTGACTCTAAGTTCCGTTTGATTATGGTGGAAAGCCGTATTCACCGTCTGACTCGTTACTACAAGAGAACAGAACAACTTCCTCCCACTTGGAAATAGTAGGTTATAGTGTGTTTAAGTGAGTGAATAGTAACTCTGCTACTGCTTCTGCTCTTGTGGCATAAGAAATGAAGTGAATTGGTATTGGTTGAAGCAAGTTCTGTTTTGTTTGTTAGACTTAAGTGTTTGAGAAGTGTCTTTGTTAAGACATCGATCTGTTTGAATGAATTGATATTGGAGTATAGAATGAATTAAAACTACTCTATCATTCAAATGATGTGTATTCATCAAGATCCTCTCTCAAACTATCTACTCTATCAGGAATTCCAAAGTTCCCAATTGTCGTGTTGGGCATTCGGATCCACTTTCACCCAAATCAATACTGTTTTGGCGAATCATGAATGGAGAAGAGATTAAAACGATCAGTACAGTTAGTAGAGATAGTGAGAATTGATTGTGTTGAACAACGAATAGTAATTCTCAAACAAGTTCTGGGTCTTCCAGAAGGCGAGAATTTCATTCTAATCTTAGATGATGTGACAATGTCCCTTGTAAACTCAGTATGCGGTCAATTTGCTCTTCTTGACCGTGGTTGTATTTGTATCTATTCTATTTGTATTGTATTGATTCTAGTGATGGAACATATTCAATCAAAACGTGATTGTGTATCTGGAGTAACTGCGATCTACTTTGTTGAACCAACAGAACGGAATGTGGGTCTAATATTGGATGTATGAAATTGTTTCAAACAATGATTGAGTAGGATTTCATGGAGATCAAGTCGTTTGTTGGAGCAGAGAGTTGTATCGATCGGTTGTTATGAAATGGATGAATGATGAGTAGAATAATCTATTGTGGGATGGAAGATGTGAGTGGTGAGTCGTGTTTATATGATAAGGTAGCACTTCGATTCAAAGGAGGTAAGAATGGAATGAGGAATGAATTTCAGATCTTTCAGATGAATTAGCAGGTCGTATTCTGAACAATCAAGTCCTTCAAAAGCGTTTAGTTGTAAGTGTGTATTGAAAGATATGATTGAAGAACACACGTCTGATTCATATGAACTATCATATCGAGGAATCAAATGTGGCTGTAACCAGTAGGTTTATCTTGTTGTTTCTTGATTGAAGATATTCCAAGTGCATTGAAAGATATCTGGGGTAAGAATGATGCAACAGGAATCTTATTAAGGATTGCAAAAAGTGTAGGGAGAGGAAGAGTGTTTGTGATAGATAGTTGGTTCATATGTGTGTAGCGCTGGGAATCAAACCTCTTGTTCATTATCAGTGTGGATATCCTTGCAAGGACATAGCTGATCTGTTTGAGTCAGAAGTGAATCTGATTGTTTGAATTGAGAATCAGATGCTTCAATACATTGCTAATTTCCAACCTACGCTACGAGAGAAAGGTCAACTTCTATTGATTGATCGTACAATCGATCCATTGGTTCCTTTGCTTCATCCAATCAATTATCAAGTAAGAATTCTCCTCCAATTCAATTCTAGCCAATGGCTGAAGATTTGTTATCAATTGGTGAAGGAGGCGAAGTATCGATATGAATGATTGAGTGATTAGTTCGATTATCGATCTGAGACGAGTCAAGAGATACGTAAAGTGCTTCTTGATGACAATGATCGGATTTGGAATGCTTATAGATATGAACACATTCTGACTACGATTTGTAAGAGAAAGAGAAGGAGACTTAGGAATAGCATCACTGAAAGAAGCAGCAAAACGATTCTTGGAATCAACACAAGAGAGCAAAGTAGATGAGAGAGAATGAATGAAGAATAGAATACCATTCAGGATATAAGTAATCTGATCAAGACACTTCCAGAGAACAAGCAACGGAAGGAACTATTTGCTCTTCACATCAGTATTGCTCAGATGTGTATCGATCAGTTCAGAGAACGGTCCTTAACAAAACTGATCCCTTTGGTAATGATAGAATTGGATTGTAATGTATAGGAACAAGTGATTGTGACTGGATATGATGAAGCAGGATCGAGTCCAAATGCGTATGAATGAAGGATTGAAATGAGAATCAGAGAGAAACTATTGAAGGAAGTGGAATCTGTATTAGGAATGACTTTGAGGTGAGTTTGAAATGGAGATGTGATCTGTAGACAAGTAGATAAGGTGTGTGATATGGCTGAATGATGAATAGATTCGTCTGCTGCTTATATATGCAATTGCTCAAGGAATGGATGTGGCAACTCAGCAACGGTTGTTCAGTCTAAGTGGAGTTGGTATGGAGTACAGTTCCATTCTGTCGAATCTGAGTATGTTAGGAGTGAAACTCTCCCAAGTGAGGAATGAGTGAATGAAATGAAAGGATAGCCAATGGAGCAACGTTTGGATAAGAAGGAACATTTGAAACGAGTAAGAATGAAGAAAGAGAGTGAGGAATAGGTGAAACAGATGTGTCGTGAAGGAGGAATGATTATGAATCGATATGATTCTCAGATTCGGTATTGTTTGAATGTATTGTTGAGAGAGAGTATTGAGTGATAGGATCTGATAACGAATGCTTTGTCTCCTAGTAAGTTTGAAGTATATGACACAGGAACAAGTCCTCTTCGAGATATCATTGGAGTGGATATGAGTCGCAGTGTAAGAGGGAATCTTCGTAGTCAGCGTTCAATGAAGTGAGAGTATTGGTTACAGTTGAGAGTAGGATGAGTATACATTCAGAAGAGAAGAGAGAGATGGAATGGTATGGAAAGCCTGGAAAGAAACCAGTAACAATAACAGGTGATCCAATCGTCTGTTATATTGTTGGAGGAACATGTTATGCCGAAGTTGGAATGTGATGGAAGTATGAGATGTAGATTGAGAGTTTGAATGAGTTAGCAGAAGGAATTGGTCGGAATGTGACAATTGGTGAGAGATGAATAGAAGAATGATCGATAGCTTCTACAAACATCTTCAAACAATCAGAATATGTGGATAATCTTCGAGATCTGGATTTGTCAGTTATGTTGTTGTCTGTTTGTTGAGAACAATCAATATCTCAAAAACA
>NW_014568994.1:0-3625 GCF_000743755.1 Blastocystis sp. subtype 4
GATTATTGTATGATCGAAATGGAATGATTGAATATGAAGGATTATTCAAAGATGATGTTGTTATTGATGTTAATGATGATATGAGAATGAAATGGATTGGAATTTATGATTTGCTTCTTGCTGGTTGTGTTGAATCTCTGACGATTGGTGATGGATTCAATGGATCTGATATGTCATCATTGATATTGAACTATTCATTGATATCATTGAAACGAATTGAAATTGGAAATGGTTGTTTTACGAATGTGAATCGATTTGTGATTGATGGATTGAATGAATTGAAGAGTGTGAATATTGGAATGGGCTGTTTTGGACTCTATGAGAACAAGATAATGAGAATCTCATGTTTGATAATGAATTGTGATCAATTGAGTGAAATTCACTTTGGAGCGGGTTCATTCTTTTATTATGAATCGTTAGAATTGAAGGATCTCCCTTCTCTCATATCTATTCAGTTAGATGGTAATGCATTCTATAGGTGTCATTTGATAGTATTTGATAGTATGAATGATTGAATGAATGATGAATGAGATCTGATTCGACTTCAATCAATCACTCTTGGATTAGGGGCTCTTTCAGGTAATGAAGATGTTGAAAGGAATGAATTGATAATGAAGAGTATGACTAATGTGGATTGATTGATGAGATCTTCCTTCTCTCACTTCATTCAAAGGAAATGGTGACAATTTAGGTGTGATAAACAAAGTGAGAATAGATAGTATCTATGGTTGTTGTTTGTATATAAGATGTTCCTGTTCTCACCAAGAGCGGAATAGAGTTAAAAGAATCATTCATGTTCTTGAAGGAAATGAGTTGCACAAGTGAGATTGATTGATTGTATGAACAGAAGATGATGCTCTTGAGTATGTTGTTACAGTGAATGGTTATGTGACTCCATCTTTGCACTTGTTATCTCGTCATCCATCATTATTGTGGATATTCAGAATTGATCATATGCAACAGATTTCAAGTTCAGTTGAGCACATTGTGATTCAAGGATGTGTTGGAAGAGAAGGAGAATCATTCAATCTATCTAATCTCCCTTCACTCATCACTGTTGAAATGGGATGCTTTGCATTCTGTACCAGTCAAACGATAGTATTTGATAGTATGAATGATTGGTGAATGATGAGTGAGATCTGATTCGACTTCAATCTATAACTCTAGGAGGAGGGGCTCTTAATGGTGATGGTGAAACATATGAATCGAATGAATTGATAATGAGGAGTATGAATGAAGTGTGATTGATAATGAGATCTTCCTTCTCTGACTTCATTCAAAGGAAGTGATTTGAATTACAGTGAAATAAGGAAAGTGACATTGGATAGTGGTGATTGTTGATTGTATTTGAATTAGACATTCCATTACTCACTGAACAAGGAATAGAATTCGAAGGCATGTTTATGACATCATTCAAGAATGTGAGAGAAGTGATTAGCACAAGTATGAATGAAAGAAGAGTGAATAAGTAGATTCTGATTGTCTTGAGCAGTTCATTCGAGAGAGAAGTGATTGTATAGTGAGTACTGATAAGTACTACAATTCCACTACAAAACTATTTGACTGCCATTATGGAAATGATTTGAATGTATTTGACACTGATTGTTTGAAAGGAAATGAAAGAGTGTTTATTCGAGATCATCGTTTAGTGATAGTGAATGAACGTGAGATTGAAAGACTGATTATTGGGTGTGATTGTTTTGTGAAAGTGAAACGATTTGTGATTAATGGATTGAATGAACTGAAGAGTATAATCATTGGAAATTGGAGTTTCTCTCTCGATGATAACAACAGAATTGGAAGCAACTGTGTGATAATGAATTGTGATCAATTGAAAGAAATCAATATTGGAGTGGATTCATTCAATCGGTATGTATCATTTAAATTAATGAATCTTCCTTCTCTCATATCCATTCAATTGGATAGTCATGCATTCAGTAATTGTCAATCAATAGTATTTGAGAGTAAGAATGATTGAATGAATGATGAATGAGATCTGATTCGACTTCAATCAATCACTCTTGGATTAGGGGCTCTATTTGGTTATTATGACACTATTGAAAGGAATGAATTGATAATGAAGAGTATGACTAATGTGGATTGATTGATGAGATCTTCCTTCTCTCACTTCATTCAAAGGAGATAGCAATTTCACTAATATAGAAAAAGTGATATTGGAGAGTGCTGATTGATGATTGTATTTGAGTTAGACATTCCTTCACTTACTGAAGAATGGATTCAACTAAGAGATAGATTGGGAACACCATTCATGTCAGTGATAGAACTGAAGAGTGAAAGTGCGAAATGGAGGAAGGAGTCACAAGTAGATGCTGATTCTTTGGATCGATTCATCAGACATAATGGAATTGTGATGAGTGTATTTGATATTCATTCACTGAAAGGAATTGAGAGACTTGTCATTGGCTACAAATGTTATGCAAATGAAAAACGATTTGTGATTGATGGATTGAACGAATTGAAGAGTGTGACCATTAAAGAGATGAGCTTCAGGCTCGATAAGAACAAGATAATGAGAAGCTCATGTGTGATAATGAATTGTGATCAATTGAGTGAAATCAACATTGGAGAGCATTCATTCGTGTACCATGAATCATTTGAATTGAAGAATCTTCCTTCTCTCATATCCATTCAATTGGATAATTATGCATTCTGTAGTTGTCATTTGATAGTATTTGAGAGTATGAATGATTGAATGAATGATGAATGAGATCTGATTCGACTTCAATCCATCACTATTGGAGAAAGGGCTCTATATGGTGATGGTGATACTGCTGAATCAAATGAATTGATAATGAAGAATATGATTGAAAATGACTGATTGATTGATTAGATCTTCCTTATCTATCTACACTCAAAGGAGTTGGTGGTAATTTCGAATGGATAAACAAAGTGCACTTAGATAGTGATGATTGATGATTGAATTTGACTTAGACATTCCATCACTCACTCGAGATGGAATAATGGTTGATGAAAATGCATTTAGGAAAGTGAAAAAACTGCATAGTTCACGTATGATTAAATAGCGGATAATAAATGAGATGCTGATTCCCTTAATAGATTCATTCGAGAAAGGAGTAAGTGTCTACAGGAGAAGGAAGAATGTTTAGTCAGCTGTTTAGCATGGTTGTTTGTATTTGCGTTGGTTTGGGGCTGCTTAAAGTTGTTAATTGATTGATTGGTTGGTTGTTTGGATGACTTCTTCTGTCTTTGTTGCGTTAACAGTCTTGAGTCGATTCCATTTAGTAGTAGTGTTTTGACGCATGTTACGTATTTTTAACATCCAGACAAACCGTCGCAAACATGGGCCTCCAACCCTGGGTAGCTATACACGCTTAACCCTACCAGACAAAATCGCCACCAAAATGCAGACAAAAAGGCCCATAAAGAAGCTCGAAAAGGCAGACATTTTGATCATAATTTGGAAACATATCCAACCCATTTCAAGTCAAATCATGGGCAACAATGAAGCACAAATTCTTTGTTGTTTGTTTTCTAGCAATGAAACATTTTGAGATTAATAAACAGTATGAGATTTCCTAATGATATGATTCAACGATACATTTCAGAAATGATAAGTCACCTATTCACAAACTATCAAACAACA
>NW_014568993.1:0-3599 GCF_000743755.1 Blastocystis sp. subtype 4
GTAGAGTGCAATTTCTCAGCCACATCAGGTAGACTCTTATCCAATGTGGTGAAACGGTTCTCTCCCTTAATGAACTCACCCACATCCAGCTTCACCTTCTTGAAGTCCAATTGATAAGGATTATCTCCCTTCTCAGCGCGACGAGGATCATAACGATACAGAGGCCAGTATCCACTCTCCACAGCCTTCTGAGCCTCCTGAGCCATGCAAGACATACCTGTAGCAGCAGGCATTCCGTGCTGCATGCAAGGCGAGTAGTTGATCACCAGAGCGGGACCATCATAGGACTCAGCCTCACTGATAGCCTTGATAGCCTGACGAGGATCAGCAGCCACAGCAATCGAAGCCACATACACATTCTTGTACTGCATAGCCATACGACCCAAATCCTTCTTCATCAGAGGCTTACCTCCAGCAGCAAACTTTGCTACAGCTGACATCTGTGTAGCCTTTGACTGCTGACCTCCAGTGTTGGCATACATCTCTGTATCCAACACCAGGATGTTAATATCCTCTCCCTGAGCCAATACATGGTCCACACCACCATAACCAATATCGTAGGCCCAACCATCTCCTCCAACGACCCACTGGGTCAACTTCGGCATCACATCAATCACCTCCTCCAACAACTCCAATTCCTTGTGGTTCTTCTTCTCTGTAGCCAACAGACTTACACAGTTATCATAACAGGCCTCACACTTGTCAGCATCACGAGGATTCTCCAACCAGGTCTGGAGAGCAGCACACAACTCCTTGCTCTTAGGAATGCTATCATCCTTCAGAATACGCTGTACACGTGTAGCCAGATTACGACGCTTGATTAGAGTAGATGTCATCATACCGAAACCGAACTCAGCATTATCCTCGAACAGAGAACTACCCCAAGCAGGACCCTGACCACGAGCATTGATTGTGTAAGGATTTGAAGCGAACGTTCCTCCCCATACACGAGAACATCCCATAGCATTGGCCACCATCAGACGCTTACCGAACAGCTGAGTCAGAATACGCACTGACTGAGTCTCTCCACAACCAGCACAAGCTCCAGGGAACTCCAGCATTGGCTCCTGGAAAGCACATCCCTTCACTGTGGTCTTATCCACCAAGTTACCCTTGTTGGTAAGAGTCATAGCGAAATCCCAGTTCTTTCTCTCACGCTCCGACACCTCACGGAAGTTGGTCATAGTGAGAGCATGAGTAGGACAGTTCACAGAACACACCTCACAAGAAGTACAATCCATAGGTGACACCTGAATACGGAAGTTCAGACCCTTCAACTCATCTCCCACAGCAGGCAACGTCTTGAAGGTCTCAGGAGCACGCTTCGACTCCTCAGCATCTAACAGGAACGGACGGATACACACATGAGTACACAGAGTGGCGCAAAGGTTACATTGTGTACACTTCTCAGGATCCCATACAGGTACCACAGTAGCAATACCTCTCTTCTCAAACTTGCTAGTGCCAGCAGGCTGTACTCCACCAACCACGAACTTAGACACAGGCAGAGTATCTCCTTCACTGTACAAAGCAGGATACAAAGTCTTCAAGAACTCAGGAGTACCTTCAGGCCACACACGAGGAGCATCCTCACCCAAAGTTGCCCATTCAGCAGGCACCTCAATCTTATGCAGATTAGCAAGTGATTGCTTCAATGCATTCAGATTCATCTCCACCACTTCCTTTCCCTTTGAACCGAAACGAGCACTTACATCCTCCTCCAACAGCTTAGGAGCACGTCCACCAGGAATAATCGGGCACAGAGTGAAGAACACATTCTGCATGATCATGTTGATACGCTGCTTCAGACCCACCTTCTGAGCCACATCTGTAGCATCGATATTGTAGAACTGAACCTTCTTCGTAGCCAGATCACGCTTCAGATGATTGGGCAGATTCTTCTCCAACTCTTCAATCGTGTTCCAGGGTGAGTTCAACACAAAGATACCTCCCTCCTTCAACTGGTTGATCATATGGAACTTGCGAGCATAAGTACTGTTGTGGCAAGCGACATAATCAGCCTGCTGCACCAGATACTCAGACTGAATAGGATCCTTACCCACACGCACATGAGATACAGTCAGACCACCTGACTTGTGAGCATCATACACAGAATAAGCCTGAGCATTGAAGTCAGTATTCTTCACAATCAACTTCACAGCATCATGAGTTGAACCCACAGTACCATCGGAACCATAACCCCAGAAGATACACTGCTTCACATCATCAGGAAGTGTAGGGAGAGGAGCACCATAGTCCAGAGAAGTGTGACACAGATCATCCTTCACACCAATGACGAAACGGTTCTTAGGTTCAGGCTTCTTCAGATTATCGAAACAAGCCTTCACCATAGCAGGAGTGAAGTCCTTACCTCCGAGACCAATCTGTCCACCAACAATCGTAGCAGGACGCTTCAACTGATTCATCGTAGCAACCACATCCAGATACAGAGGCTCACCAGGAGCTCCATCCTCTCTGCAACGATCCAATACACAAATGCTCTTGCATGTCTTAGGGATAGCGGCATCCAAATGCTTCTGGCTGAAGGGACGGAACAGATGTACTTTCACTACTCCCACCTTCTCTCCGTGAGTATTCAGATACTTCACAGTCTCCTCCACAGTCGTACCAGCACCCATCACCACAATCACACGATCAGCATCGGGAGCTCCAGCATAATCAAACAGATGGTACTGACGACCTGTGATACTAGCGACCTTGTCCATAGCAGCCTGGACCTTATCAGGACAGACATCATAATAGGGCTGAGCCACAATACAGTTCTGCATGTAGATATCCTGAGATTGGGCAATACCACGCTGATAAGGATGATTAGGATTCAGAGCACGCTTGCGGAAGTCATTAGCAGCCTCATAAGGATAGATCTTTGCCACCTCCTCACAAGGAATACGGTTGATGGAGTTCACCTCATGAGACACTCTCCATCCATCGAAGAAGTGAAGGAAGGGAATACTTGTAGTGATAGCTGACAGATGAGCGACCAGAGCGAGATCGTGAGCTTCCTGGACACAATGAGAAGACATGATAGCCCAACCAGTTTGACGAGTGGCCATCACATCCGAATGCTCACACAGCAAGGACAGAGCCTGCTTCGACACCACACGAGAAGCAACATGAATAACAGCAGGAAGAAGACCTCCAGCAATACGGTACATATTAGGAATCATCAACATCATACCCTGGGAAGATGTGAACGTAGTTCCCAGCAAACCTCCAACCAAAGCTCCATGAAGAGCTCCAGCAGCACCTCCTTCAGACTACAATCAACACAGACATCCAATACAAACCTGCATTTCGCAGACCTTCAATGTGTTACCGAAAATGTTCTTTCTTCCCTTCACAGCCCACGCATCAGCATGCTCTCCCATCGGAGAAGAAGGACTGATAGGGTACAGAAGAGCTGCATCACTCACATTGTAGGCAGAATCAGCAGCAGCTTCATTACCATCGATAGCGGCACGAACAGACTTGTACTCGGAAAAGAAACGAGTACACAGAGACTTGGTCATGGTCACGTTCAGAGAACGAGAAGCGATGGCCGACGATCTTAGCGATTGCTTAAGAGCGTTAGCGAACAT
>NW_014568992.1:0-3555 GCF_000743755.1 Blastocystis sp. subtype 4
ACGAAGTTCATCAGTAGCATTGTGTGTTTTGAGATGGAAAATGATGGAATAGGCTGAGAAGAAGATCAAGGCTGCTGGAGGTGCCTGCATCCTCACTGCTTAAGCGAAATGAGTTGGTGTCATCGATCTTAGAGATGTTTGTTAACATACCCTGGTTTGTTATATGGATCTCCGGGGAGTTTTGGGCAACTCCATGGTTAAATCAGACTTCGACAAGATTCATAATTTTGCTTTCCCGAAATGTCTTTCCTTGGAAGAGCTCTTGGACAGTTTCTAAACCGTTGGATGACGGATAAGGTAGCCAATTCTTCTGCTATGCGTCAAACTGCAAAAGTTGCTGTGAAAGGAGTAAAATCGATTCAGGGTGGCGCTAAGGTGGTATGTGAACCTAGTCTATATCAGAAATAGGCTGGAGAAAAGGCGGGAGAAGCGGCTAAGGATGTGAAGAATTTTGCGAGTGAATTTTGGGGAGAATTGAAGAACCAAGCTACTGGAAAGTCCAAGTAGTCTGCTAATGTTTGATCTCTTCGATTTATCGGTTAGTCGTTGATTCTGTGATAGTTACTTCCTGTTTGTTGTATGTACTGGTAATTCGATGATGGTTTTGTTATCTTGGTTTCAATTCCTCGTGAATATCTCCCATATTGTTCCTAGTGCACTGTAGAACCAAATGCAATTTTCTAGATTGATAATACATTTTCTGTTCCTATCGATGGATATAGGATCAATTATTGGCAAGTCTGAAAATGAGTCAATTATTGGTGCATAATGTACAGTGATATAACTGATAATCAATATTCAGTGATTAATCACCCATTCTCAATCACTTGATTGTTGAAACTGTCAACATGCCGTTGCTGTTGAATGTAGGAGCATGAGGAGCCGATTCCCTAATTGGTAGCCTCCTTTTCAAGACTCCATTGTGAAACAAATGTGTGAGTCTCATGGAGACCCGGAAGTGCTAGATGGTCTTTTGAACAGCACAAAGTGCAATATCAATGCCTATGACTCTCAGGGATATGCCATGATTCACTGGGCGGCACGGTATGGCTATACTGCATGTATTGATATGCTTGTGAAGCATGGAGCTGATATTGGTATTCATACTTTGGTAGCCTTCGTCTTCTATTGTAATACCTAGGGAAACAAGACAGTAGCGGATGTAGCAGATTATTTCGGGTTTTACGAGACGAGGGATTGGATTGAAATGACGTGCAGTCTTTATAATGTTGAAATCGCTTGATAGCCTTTAATTGTAGGAATATTTCGATGCTATTCAAAACGATGATGTTAAAAAAGTAGAAAAGCTGATGAGTAATATGGAATGCTTTCTCTTTCGGAATCGTCATGGCATGAATGGATTACATGTTGCCTGTATGGTAGATGCGATCGGTAGAGATGGAATACTTGTTTGATTATAGATGTTGTCAAGTTATTTGTGAAGCTGGGTGTTAATCTCAATGAACAGGATTGGTTTGGTCGTACTGCCTTGCACTGGGCGGGACTCTGTGAAAATGCTAGTCTTGTCGAATATCTGGTGGAGCGAGGTGGTGATCTGACTATTCGTACTCTAGTACATAAGATTCTCGTTCCTTAAGCATAGACACAAAAGACCCCAGTTCATTTCTGTTTTCCTCTAATGCCGTACATTAAACTTGAAGCAATCACAAAACTCTTTAGTGAGGCTTTCTTTGATGCTGTTCAGCGTTATGATCGTGAGAGTATTCGAGCTTTCTTTACTCATGTTACCAATGTGGAGGCGGCACAATTACGGAATGAGCAAGGAAACACGGCTCTGCATATCGCTGTAAAGGCAGGTCGAGGCGATCTCGTGAAGGAACTATTGGAGCGTGGTTTCAACCCTGATCAGGAGAATTACAATGGTGTGACTCCTCGTCAGATGGGAGAGGGCGCAAGTGATCGTATCAAGGAACATTTGGGGTTACTTCATGCCACTGTTGAGTCTGAGAGTGAAGAGGTAAATGAGCCAGTCGATGAATCGAAGGAGTTACGTGCTTGTGAAGTCAATGTTGGACCTGTCGTGTCTATGACTTCAGGGAAGGAAACACCTACTCTTCCTCTACCTCCACTTCCTTCTGTATCTTCAGTGCCTACGCCTTCTGTCCCTTCCACTGTACCACCGCTCTCCTTACCAACTCCTCCATTGCCATCACCCTCCACTTCAGGAATTCCACTCTCCTCTTCATCCATTCCACTGCCCCCTGCTCCTGGTCCTATCCCACTCCCTTCACGACATGATATTACAGCATCCGAACCAATACCACGACCTCTCTCCGTTCCTGTAGGTGGCGTCTCCCTTCCTGCTGTCATCAGCGGCTCAGCTCCTCGACCTCAGTCAGTCGAGATGACGGATCGAGTACCCCTGAATGAAACTTCAAGTAATCCTATTCAGCCATGCGACCTCAAGAAATGCACGAATGTTCGAGACTTCCTCTCTGCTGTTGGCCTTCAAGAGTACATCGAGTCCTTCGACTCTGCCCATGTGGTAGATACAAAGGACATGTTCAAGTTCTCAGAAGAAGATTTCAAGAAGCTAGGAGTGAAATTCGGTCATCGGAAGCGTCTGATTGAGGTATTGGCGAGTATCGACCCATTATATTCATTCTTGCAAGATGGGAAGTTGATGGACAAATACAATCGATTCAAGGAACTGGGTTTTGATAATATCTGGAGTTTAATGGGAATTCAAGAATCCTATCAGGAGAAACTGGGACTGACAAATGAGGAGATGGAAAGGGCGATTGCAAGTCGGGATTTGTTAATTGAATCTAGTAAGAGCACATTGGAGAAGCTTCCAGAACTACAAAGGATAACAGATAGTACGGAATCGAAACCTATCCTCATGTTGATCTTCAGTAGTGAACGAGCTGATAGTATCATATCGGTATACAGCTTTTTACTATAATTATTATAGAATGGAGGCTTCCCTACTGTCAGTTATTTGCAGTATTACAGTGAAGGAGCAGATGATGAAATTGGTCTCAATTTCGGAGAAGCTGTAGGCCTGGCGAATTTGGTTTCGGTAGACGACTTGAGGTGGTGTTTAGTGTAGTACATTAAGGCGCGGAAATCGTAGTGTATTCATGTCATCTTTTTCATTTATGGTTTTGTGTACTATTTGTATTATTGCCTTTTGTTTGTTTTGTTACTGAAGGTACCGAAACGCCGGTTTCAACCATTCAAGGTACTAATGCACAAACAAGAGTTCTACAATGCTTTCCGCTCGTATCGTGAAGTCTTTCGTTCCCCTTGCCAAGTATTGGAAGGAGAAGACGTATTAACAACTAGAAACCAGATCCTCTTCGGTTGTGTTGCTCGTAACATTGAAACCACGGGAGCTGCTCTGGGTCTTGATAAGATGGGTCTGAATTGTCCTAAAGTTCACCGCAATTTGACCTATGGTGAGGAATAGAGTGGAGAGAGTGATACATAGAAGAGATTGCTCAACATGAGGAGAAGAATAAGGAGGGAGTGTTCACCAACACTGGAGCGTTCGAGGTAGATACAGGAATCTACACTGGTCGTTCTCCTCAG
>NW_014568991.1:0-3570 GCF_000743755.1 Blastocystis sp. subtype 4
ATTTCTTTTATACATTCCTTCTTTCTTCATTTTCATTATGGGTATTCATTTTCTTTCATTCTTTCATTTTGATATTCATTTATTTTCTATCAAACATATTTCAACTTTCCATAATTGTAACTCCACTACTTGTTCCTAATCGATCCGTCGAAATGAAGGATCCAATTCTCAATTAATGATAGGATATGCTCCAGCTTCTATCATAGCTACAGCGTCAGAAAACGAACGAATACCTCCAGCTGCCTTTACTTTCCCTCCAAATCGTTCTGCTACAAGAGACATTGCCTTTACAGCTTCCACCTTAGCACTACCTACAATAAATATACCTGCTCTACACTACTTGGACCAAATCCTGTGGAGGTTTTCACATACTCAGCTCCACCTTCAAATGTGAGTTCACTTGCTTTCGTAATCTCATCTTCTGTCAGATAACAACAACATGTTAAGAATTCACGGAAAAGAAACGAAAGGATATATCTCAATTATGACCTTAAGAATCTTTCCGGAGTCTTTGCAAATAGAATGAATCTTATATATTTCGTCTCTTACGTAGTCATATTGTCCTGCTTTCAGCTTGCCTATTGCAATTACCATATCGATTTCCTCCGCTCCATTTGTAATGGCATCCTTCGTTTCAAGTATTTTGCATTCTAAAAATCAGTAGACAGAATAATCTGGATACCTGTAGTGTTACTACCAAGAGGGAATCCAATAACGGTACATACCTTTACGGAGGACTGTAGATTGCGAAGTGTCTTGGATGCAAATGAAACATAGCTATGCAGTCACCTTCATTCTCAATATGTACACTGGATTAACACAAACGGAGGCAAATCCATATTTATGAGCTTCTATACACAGCTTTTCAATGTCTGATTCGGTTGCATAAGCCTATGACATGAACCACCAATCTAGTTAATCAACCTTTAGCATAGTATGATCTATCATTGGAGCAATTTGATCTTTCGTAATTTCACTCATCTTAGCAAGAAACAATAACACAATTGTAATCACTACATCTTCATAGGCTTGAGTGTGTCTGTAGTATCTACTGTTTCTACTGTAACATGCTCATTAGGATTTGAAGGTTGCAATTCGCCATCTTGCATTGACATGACTTCTTCAGTATGCTCTTCTGTTGCTACTTGGACATGATAAGCATATGCTAGTGAACGTTCATTCGGAGCCCATAAGTACTATGCGTAAATCATCTATGTCATAGTTACCATAATAGAACCAATGATAACAAAATAGAACACAGACCAAACTCCATCATTGAAGAACCATTGCCAACGCCAATATTTCTCAAGAGCTTGATGAACAATAAGATATGAAAAGGCAATATTGTAAAGAGTTGAAACAATCACGACGATGATGATCATGTTCCGAAGACTCAAGAAGACAGCTAATTTGGATGTCTGATTCTTATCCTCAAGGTCCTGAATTGTATCTAATAGAGATTGAAGAATCCAAAAATAGATCACAGAATCTACTAGCGAGGCAGGAATGACTCTCCACATATTCACATCTGAAGAGGAAGAAAACGTATTTGAAATCGAATCCCATAGAGAGAAACCAAAATAGATTAAACCCATAGACAGGATCTTCCAAGTAGATCCATCAATTGAAGCTCTTGAAACTCCTAATCTAAATATGAACCCCCTGGATTTGATATACCCCATTGCAATCATTAATGTAAGACATCGTGCAATAGCTCGTGTAGCAGCACTAATAAAGAGAGAAACAATTGTAACAGATGTGACATAAAAACCCTTGATATTGTATGAAGTAATATTTAGATACTTCACAAATGTATCAATCAAAAATACAACAAGAACAATAGAAATTACAAAATGAACACTCATCAACTCTTTCGAATATCGATAGCATCGAATCATCCATATTACTGCAAGAATGGAATAAGCAGCTAATAAAATACGTACAAAAGGAAGAATTCCATATAAACGAGCAGGAATGTGTCCGTAAGGATTCATCACTATTGTCTCTCCAGTAATATTAAAATTGGCTGTAGCTGGATCACACATTGCCAGAATCATATAATAACGACCTTCAACAGGGATATCATAATGAAGAGTGATCTGATCATTCTCTCCACTATGTATGATTTGATCTTACAAAAATATACGTTACCACCTTTTCCACTTTCACATAGGACTGTTCCATATTCTTGGGAATAATGAGATGATTCAGATTCTCACAGTATTTATTCTAAAACAAAGGGAACTAAGAAGACGTACAAGCCCATTCTCATCACAACAAGCAATCTTCTTTTGATCATCAAGATAACCGATTTTCTCAAAGAAATCATTGGTTGCAAAAAAGGCCTAACTTATTAAAGGAAGGGTAGTACATACTTCGACAATACCACGACTATACACATCAGGAACAGTCTTTGTTATATTGAAGCTCATTTCCAGATAAGACTGACCGTTTCCAATGGAACTACATTTTAAAACTACACAATATGGAGACTTCGATACAGGAGCCGAGAGCTTATCAAACATATAATACTTCTGGTAAATAAGAGAAGCAGAATTTATCTGAATGGGATCATACTTCGTAATCAAGGATGTAGCCAAAAATGGAAGAAGGCATAGAATCTATTTCATAACTCTTCTATTTTGAACATACATAAAGTGAAGAAGCTATCATTGATCCGAAAGCCACTCTATTTGACAAACCAAGACAGTATGAACAGTTATCCAACAATTATGATTATCAATCCTAGTCTTCACTATGTAGTGAAAGCGATTATCTAAAACAAACAAGCATTACAAACGACACTTGAAACGACCAGGGTTTTCTCGGCACATACGCATCCACAATATATCCATGGCTCGTGTACCCTTCCGTTGGCTACTCCAACTATTACTGGCAGAAGATCTATTCATCAAACAACCAAGCATCAATCACTTAGGATGTGGAATATCATATCCAAAAGCTTCTGGTAATAAATAGAATTGATACTCTATTCTAAACCCTCAACAGTATCCCCACTTTCCACAATCAATCGATGGAAGAATTCAATCTTATTGAACCCATAATCCACATAGTAAGGATGATAAAATGTATTCAATGCAGAACGACGACACCATATCTATGAATCATAGTATTTAAGCTCTCTTACGGTTCCATCTCGCCTGTTACGTATACAGGTGTCGCACTCACACCATACCTCCTTATCCATCTATTACCATTCTGATATCTCTATCAATCATTCTCTAAATACTCTCTTACATGAAAACGACCTTTGAATGCAATTACTCGTCTTTTCCTAAACACTCGTTCCAGATCCTTTCGCACCAGAGGTACCATGTTCCATCTAGAATCATATGTAACTAGCAATAATACTCAGCTTTGCAAGAATAGAATCTACATCTGTAGCGTTTGGCTACTGTAGGACTAAAGAGAGGTAGAATCAGAAAAGTATCAAAACGAGTGAGAATAGATTTTTGTCTTTCAATATCTTTCATGGTATCAGCTGCATATGATCGGTCATACTTCATCCCTACCTGATACAAACACATCTCCATCAATCATTAAGAAATG
>NW_014568990.1:0-3515 GCF_000743755.1 Blastocystis sp. subtype 4
TCATCTTAAACACACTTACCTCCAGTCATGGGCAGAGAGGATGGTTATTGGAGATGATTTGGTTTCTTGAACTTACACGATGACCGCGGTTCTGTCTCATTCTTGAGGGATGATTCTTCACTTGTTGTTTCTCTCACATTTCTAAATCAATCAAGAAGAATTCATTCCAAATGGACGTAGAAAGGACTGTAAGTGAATGGAGAGTTATCAATAGTAGTATGTGTTGAAGTGGGGAAAGAATGTGTATGATATCGATATTGTTCGAGAGAATGGTCTTGAATTCAAGAAACGTGTAGAGAAGTTAACTCGTAAGAGTGTATTTAAGTATTGAGAACTAGATCTACCAGTAGCCAAACAGAATATCATTTGTAATGCTCTATGGAAGGGATTTTTACAGGATTCATATGTATTTGATCCTGTGAAGTGTCCTGACTTTTGTTCTGTCATTGTGTTCGGTTCTATTAATGAGGCAATTGCCAATGTAACAGGTATGGATAAAAGATACTGTTGAAAAGTAGGTCATCAGTTTGTTGAGTCTCTCAATGCTTCTACTGCAATTGAGAGTGGTATTCTTCCACCTGCAGGCTTGATGAATCTTGGAAATACATGTTATGCAAACTCTGTCATTCAAGTGCTTCATAAGATCCCTGAGTTGGAGGAAGGTGTAAAAAGTGTAGCTGATGTGGATTCGGGTCGTGGTACTCCTGGCGCTTTAGCAAGCGAATTGAAGAAAACCTTCGATCAAATGGATCATTCGCTGTCTGCAGTGAAACCAATTAGTCTAGTGAATGTACTATTGCTAGAGTGTGATAAAGAGTAGGAGATTCGTCGTAATGAGACATTTGGTGAAAGAGAACGAGGATTATATCAACAGCAGGTAGCTATGAAGGAGAGAGATGAGAGATAGGATGCTGAAGAGTTTTACTCATATCTATTGAATGCTCTATCAATTGTTCTTCCAACGAAACATAATGGAAACCAATCGAATTTAATGAAGGATTTGTTTGAGATTGGCTATCACTGTACTTATCATTGTGACGAATCAGGAGAAACTTATACGACTGATGAGACTGCGAACAAGTTGTATTGTACCATCCGAGGAGGAGCCAATGATGACGAGAAAGTGAACTTTATGTATCAAGTAGTGACGAAGTGAATGGATGAGAGATAGGGAGTGAAGTTAGGTCTGGTAGGAGAGGTAGAGAAGCATTCAGATCTGTTGGGTCGTACTGCGAAATGGGAGAAGCGAATGGAGATCAGTAGTCTTCCAAAGTATTTGTGTGTGGAAGTGAGAATAAGTGGAGTGATTAAGGGATAGTTCATGCGATTCTATTGGAAGGAACTGCCAGATTCAGAAGAAGGAGGAATTGCCTGTAAGATCATGCGAGCTGTTGAATTCCCATTCCGATATGACATTCGTGATAGTTGTACAAATGAACTCCAGACTGCCATGAATGTGAGACTAGCAGAAGGAGATGAGTTGTAGAAAGTGCGAAATGTGTTGGAGAGTGAGGAATATGAGTCTTGTGTGAGTGAATACCGTGATAACCAGGATATTCGAGATGGTATTCTTCAATCCCTTCTAGAGGATATGAATCCAGTCAAAGGATCGTCTACAATGCCTGTGGGTTTTGCTGGATACTATGAATTGATTGGAGTAGTTTCTCATATGGTAGATATGAGAAGAGAGAATGAGTTGTAGGGAAGTTCAGTGAAAGGAGGACATTACGTGGGATGGATTAAACAGAAGGGAAAGTGGTACAAGTGTGATGATGACAAGGTTAGTAGTGTGACTAAACAGCGTATTCGTGAGTTGAAGGGAGGTAGTGAAGCTCACAGTGCTTATCTTTGTCTTTACAAGTATATTGATAGTAATGCGAAGTGATTTGTTTGTTGACACAAATAGTCCATATTTTGACAAGAATTCAAAAAGATGCAAAGGAAAGAAGGAACTCATGTACAACCAATATTATTTGATTGAGCATAAGATTGTTGTTCCATTTGTACATGGTTCGATTTCTTGGTGGTTAGGAAATGGCCAACAACAGAGTAATATGTATGACTGGAAGGGTGAATATTGGAGAATTGAAATAATGTATAGCTTATATTCGAGGAGTGAATGGAGAGGATTTGTCAACGTTCATTAAGGCAGTGACATTCACTCTTCATGCTAGCTTCAGACAGAATCAACGAGGTAGGAATTTGTGGTTTGTGTGAAATAGTGATTGACCATTTCCCTTTTGAAGTGCGTGAACAGGGTTGGGGTGAGTTCGAAATTGAAGTGAAAGTGGAATTCAAGAACGATGCAGAGTTACCTGTGATCTTCACTCACTTTTTGAAGTTACATCCTTTCAATGGTGAGCCCAGCAAAGAGAATGTTGTAGTAGATGATGATGTGATTCACAGATAGCCTGTTGTAAACGAGTTCTATGATGAATTCGTGTTCAATGAACCAACAGAATACATGTACCAACTATATCCTATGCCGATCATTCTATTGTGCTCTTGACAATACATTGATGACTCCAATGAATAAACCTGAACTACCTCCTGAAGCAGTACACTGGACTGTATTCAACGAGAGTGAAGCCTTAGCTGTAATAATGCGTGCACAAAACTATATAAACGATGAATTGCTTCGTAAGTGAAAGGGCTGGGAATGAAGTGAAGGGACGAGTGATTTGCTTGTTACTCAAGAACTACGTTCAGTGAATCTTACTCTCCAGCAGCAGCAGCAACAACAACAACAGAAGAAGAATCAGAATATTGTGAGTGTGTAATTGTATCCTTCATTGTTTAACAAAGACACCAAAAGTACAAAGGAAACCTCACTTAGGGAATGCTCCCATGTTACTGATGATGATACCGACAATGATACCATAGATTCCAAGAGCAGAAGCGAAAATCTGGGCAATCAGCATCTTGGAGAACAGTGATCCATTCTGAGCATCACTCAAAGCGCAACTCGATCCACAAATACCAACAGAAAGACTACATATCAATTCCACTCTTCACGCTCAAACCCGCTAGTCACATTCGACAAACCCACACTCAGTCCAGCACTGAATACAGCATAGGCAGCGAAATACAAAGTGTTGAAATCGAAGTTTGGATCCCAATTATGGTTGATATCATAACCGTTAGCTGACATTTTATTAATCAGAATCACTGCAATGATAATGCCGTAAATGGCATTGGCTTCACAGAAAATGATACTACATTTCACAACAGATAATACAACACAAACCTAATCAGGTTCTTTGATCGAATTCTTGGTGCTTTCACACATCCACCCATCAAAGTGGAAGCAGCAGTCCAGATACCCCTAGAATGAACACTTTTGGTGAAAACCTACCAAGCAGCTCCCACAACAGATAAAGCAAGACCACAAGCAATTCCTATAAACCCAAGGGCATATGGAGAGATGTGACTGAAGACCTGAGTCCAATCTACGAATAAGAGATGAAATACCGATCGAAACCTTCATTGTAAAGTACAGCAGTATTATTCATTGC
>NW_014568989.1:0-3492 GCF_000743755.1 Blastocystis sp. subtype 4
CTAACAAGCGCATTGGTGGATCCATGAGAGCCAGCTGGATGCGTCGTAACACTCTTTCTCTTCGTAGATACCGATAAGTCGATCGAGAGTTTGTTTGTTAACAAATGCAAGTGTGAAAAGAGATTGAAATGTGGAAAGTGAGAAAAAGGATAGAATAAAGAATAGAAAAACGACAACTGCAGGATTCGAACCTGCGCGGGCAAAGCCCAACAGATTTCTAGTCTGTCTCCTTAACCACTCGGACAAGTTGTCTTGAAGTATTTCTCTTATCTTCACTATAGAAAGGTTCTATACCACACAGAATGAAACTCCTATATTCAAATGAAGTATAATATTGAATGAAGATTCTGCAGTGATTCCCTATTCGACCTTTAATTGATTCGTGTAGGAGAAAAGGTCAAGAAGTGGTTGGTGGAGAGTAGATGTGATAGAGTAGATGGAGTGCTACAATTGCGGAGAGACTGGTCACAAAGCTCGTGATTGTCCTAACAGTAAGGTGAAATGGTTGAAATTGACTATTAGAGTCTGCTGAGAGAGAGGAGAGACAGCCTAGATGTTACAATTGTGGAGGCTTGGGTCACCGTGCTCGTGATTGTCCCAGTTCTAGAAGCGAGAGACGTCCTCGCAATGCTGATCATATTGTTTGCCGTAACTGTGGACAGATGGGTCACTTTGCTCGTGATTGCCAGAATGAGGCTGTTTGCCATAACTGCCGTCAGCCTGGACATATTGCTAGCGAGTGCCCTAATGCTGCCGTCTGCCGTAACTGTGGTCAGTCTGGTCATATTGCTCGTGACTGCACTGAAGCTCCTGTTTGCCGTAAGTGTGGACAGTCCGGACATATTGCCCGTGAGTGCCAGAACTAAATGTCGTTGGATTTGATATGATGGTTGGGTCTTGAGACTTGTAACATAACATATCA
Organism: Blastocystis sp. subtype 4; assembly: GCF_000743755.1. Lineage (NCBI taxonomy): Eukaryota > Bigyra > Opalinata > Blastocystidae > Blastocystis > Blastocystis sp. subtype 4. The sequence continues at coordinate 923 of NW_014568989.1, forward strand.
TGTAGTTGTTTGTTCCAAACAGGTGAAAAGGACAGACGTGTCGAGGTCTTTTCTCTCTTCTCCTTACATGACTGTTGGGCCGAGCCCCATGATTTGCCTACAATGATATCAGTACAAGAATTAATACCTTTTTTGGCATTCTACGAGGCCTACCAACAAAAATTAACCCATCATTCAGAATAGAGTCAACTAGAACACGAGAGTATAACGATAAGCAAGGAAGGATCGATACAGATCCAAAAAATGGCTGAGAGAATAATGCTATAAGTGAAATCATAATAGAATGAGTCACATCGGACGGATGGGAGGACAATCGAATTGCTCATGTTAAATGCACGAATCGATGGAAAAAAAGACTTGGAACAACCGAATAGTAACCGCTGCATTCTATCCAATGTATTTGACTCGTTAATGATCCTTTTCCAAGATTTGGAAATGTTCTCTTTTGGCGAATTTCAACTTTTCCAAAACTATTATGTATTTCTGTTATGGTATCTAATTCATAAGTGACCCTATTATGATAATATACAGGAATTAATACTGGGATTAATGGTATATTATATTTGCAATTGTACCAATTAATTCACTTACTATTGTGGTGATAATTTATACTACGTTTGTTGTTTAATTGCACTTTAGTTTGTTAAATATGGCCGAAGAAGTCAAGAACACTACTGTGGTATGGATGAATAGTGTGGAATGATAGAACAGGAGGAGCCTAAGGTTGAGGAGGTTGAGGAGCATGAGTGCGATGAGAACTGCGAGCACGAGCACGAGCACGAGCATGAGCATGCAGAAGCTGGAATGCCCTCTCTGCCTGTATGGAGTGATTGTCGGTTTTAATGGTTGTAGAAGCCTAAGCCCAGCAGAAACGAGAAGAAGGCTAGAAAGGCTCTTCTTGCTCACGATCTTGTTGAGGTTCCCAACATCATGAGAGCTGCCTTCAAGAGAGACGAGAACGTGTGCTTCTACGTCCAGTCTCCTGATGTGTACAAGAGCAAGCATAGTGATATTTATGTTGTGTTCGGAGTTGTGAGAATTGACGATATGTCACAGAACAATGTCCTTCAGCAGGCTGCTGCTCAGAAGTTCCAGGCTCCTGAGGAACCCGCTGAGACCAAGGAGGAAACTCCCGCTGAACCTGCTGAAGAGGAGGTTGTCGATGAGACTGGTCTTAACCCTGATGATATTACTTTCGTTATGGAGCAGACTAAGTGCACCCGTGCTGCTGCTGTCAAGGCTCTTCGTGAGAACGATAATGATATGATCAATGCTGTTATGGCTCTTGGCAAGTAATGAGTTTGACATGCTGATAAGTGCTAATCGTAGTGCCTTCTCTTTGTTTGTTGCAAATATGATTGAAAACATACAATGAAAAGGACAATCATTGGAATACATCGGCTAACTCATCTTCAGGGAGGATGTTCTCTTCTTCCCTCTTCTGCAAACGTTCTAGAGCTTTCACTCGTTTCGTAACTTCCTGTCTTTTTCTTCTTCTCTTGAGAACGAGAAACTGAAGGTGATACATAATTCGGATTAGCATATAGTGTTTTACCTGTGAAACTGTCATCGAAAATACGAATCACTTCAAGAACCATACGAGGACCAATTTCAGTCAACTGAGGTTCCTCTCCACGCTTCACAAACTTCTCTGCTTCTTGTTCTGTATGTCCACGTTCTGAAATTTGGTAGTTTCGAATCCAAATCTTGTTGTCCACCACAAAGAAAGACATGATATGATCAACAAACGGTTTGCTTTTGGGATGTCCCAGAGGAACAGCAAATACTTGTTTGAACATTTCACGAAGCAGTTGCCACTCGGGAGTCGAATCAAAACTCTTATCAAACACGAGCAACGGACGAGAGCCCATCAAGCAGTTGCCTGTCATCTTCAACTCTTCCGTTGTATGAACTAACTGTTATTTAGGAATTTTATCAAGTACCATTGTGCATAAGAAAACGAACTGAAGGACCATCTGGAATCCGACTAATCCACATATACACATCAACATGTTTTCGAGTCTATTCATAATAGACACTAGGATACGGATACCTCAAAGAAAATGGAGTATGTACAAGACTTCAATTCGGCAATCTCTGTAATGGCTTCCAAACTCTTCTTTACATCAAGCTAAAATGATATTATTACCCATTCAACAACATCCCTACCTTCACATCCTTCTTATATTGAGGCATCAAAGCTTCCAAATCCTTCATGAGATGTCTTGTTCGGTAACTGATTCCCCGAGATGCAAGAACTAAGCAACGTTGCTTATTTGTGTATTTCACCTACTTGTTACCGTTTTCCTCTCCTTTTCATACTTTTTCCTTCTTCTCTTCTGGAGTTCCCTTTCCAGCTTTGTTCTTCATGGGAACCTTTTTATTTACCTTTGATTTCTTCTCCATCCGATTCTTTGACAATCAACAAATGAAGCGATGAACACGGGAATCAGTGATTCCTGAGGAAGAGTTTGTTTGTTCTCATTTCTTTTCGTTGTTTCTCTCATGGTTGTGGATTCGAAAGTAGATGGAAGTGGAATTCAGATTGACGTGGTAGAAACGATTATCAA
>NW_014568988.1:0-3479 GCF_000743755.1 Blastocystis sp. subtype 4
ATCACATAACATCTCACTAATATTCAAGTGATGCTCCAAGTCCACCGCAATTACACTCACAGCGAGTACTTGTCCTTCTGCATCTACACACATCCATTTTAGTATTATCTAGCAAATATGCAGGACCACAAGAAGAAGTGATTGGACGAGTTACACGGTATTCAGAAAGCCTTCGGTTCATATCATCTTCCAAGGTATTCTTATTCAATTTTACCTATATCTTATTCTCACTCTTCATACTCACTGATAGCAGCTTACCAGCGGCAGTTGCAGGGACCTGATAATCGAACTCAATCTTACTTCCACTCACCTTCACATCTGAACCCACGATTTGAGTATCCACTTCATCATCAATCAGAAGAGTCACCACATCCGTATTCCCCGATACCACTTTCACACCTCCATCAAACTGTATTTGGAAATGATATCGCTCACCAGCAAACAAGCTTTGTGAGGGTTCTACAGCCAGAAGGGAAGGAGTAGGAATCTCTGGGAATCAGATACAACAGAACAATCAAACCTGAAGACACAGTGATGGTACTATCTGCCTGAATGCCACATTGTGCGAAGGTCATATCATAACTCTTTCCAATCTCGAGCGTATCTTGTAGAGGTAATGCCAGAGAGGATCCTGACACCTGAAGATCATTGATCGAATAGCGTCGAGAATTCACTGTGACCTCACATTCTGTATTCAGAGCCACATCTGATGAACAAGTGAAACGGACCACACCATGTGAACGAGGTACGATAGAGGATACAAGCTCACATAGGACTTCAGAGTCTATAGATGAAGGAATGAATCTAAACGAACGAGAAGAAAGCCAATACATATGTGGAGCAAAACGATACTCTTCACAGGCTGTTTGACTCTCTTGCGACACCACAGCACCAGCAGGAACATAGATATAAAGACGCTCACTAGGTGTAGGAGGCATATGGAAGGTCGCAAATAAACCATTAAAACTTTCCAGATCGACAGGTGTAGTGGTGGTAGCTAGCAATCATGAACTGAAAGAAGAACTACAAGGAGAATCTCCAACAAAGATTTGAGCAGAACCAGCCAGAATTGGCATATCAAATGTCAGAGTGATGAGACTATGAGAAAGGACTTCTGATTGGATTTCAGGAGATACAGCAATAACTCGAGGTGCTTGTGATACTGGTTCTTATATCCATCCTCCAGACCTACTGGATGTACTCAGTGTAGTGAATTCTGTCTCTGTACCACTCTCTGCAAGATGTCTGCCATGATGATTCTGATGGAGGAGATGATTCAATTCATGTTCCATCATACACTGAAGACGATACTCACTACCACGATGTAGATTTGATGCAATGAATGTGTGAACATCACCTGAATCCTTTATCTATGAATGATTCTCTCTCATTTCACGCACAAAGAAATGTTCAGCCATCCTTTTGAAAGAACGGAGAGAACTGTGACCAAAGTGTTTACGCATGGGCATACAATGAACCATACCAGGAACATTACTGCGTACAGAGATACGAGCAAAAGTCGAATATGGCTCTACATCAGTCACTTCAAGATGAGAAGACTGATGAGCAGGTGTTGTGAAGGATTGCTTATTGGACTGAGTGGTAAGTGAATCCACATGCAATGAACACTCTACTGTGTAATCAGTCTCAGGAATCAGATTCTCCAACATCATTCGAGCATGCCCTGCATGATGAACCTCTCGATTTCCAAATGCAGGTCGAACATTCGAAGCATAATAAGAACAAAGGAGAGAACCAGGAGCTGTCACATTCAAATGAACTATGGCAACCACATCATATGCACTCACTGATTGAATCGTCACGGCAGGAGTAGAAGGTGAATACACATAAGGTTGGGACCATTCACTAAGACCAGCGGCTGTCATTGCATTCACTTGTACAGCCAAACCATTTGAAGTCGTCACATCTCGGAAGACAATGAATGGTTTGTAGGATACCTTCTCTAACAGTATTCGACCAGTTAGATCCGATACACGTACTGTATACTTCAGTATGGGACGGCCATTATTCTCCACACGACGCCAGTAGAGTTTCAACAAAGAATCCTCGACCTTCATATGAATATGCTTAGGAGCCTCAGGAACCGCTACACTTACAGACATCAATAATCACTCACTTGGAGATCGTAGTGTTACAGTATCTGATTCACGAGAATATGTCTCTTGCATACCTTTAGCATTACCGAAACGCCAGGCAAAGGAGTAGGTCTTTCCAGTAGTCAGACCAGTGATCTTCAGAGGGAGACTGTACTAAGTATTATTCCATCTCATTCAGACTTACGGGGAATTCCAACTCCTTGCTGAAACCTCCTTCCTCCTTCACTTGAACCTTAATTGATGTGAAATCATTTCCATTGTTGTAATGACGCAAATGATGACGACTCAGACTTACAGAAGTCTCATCAAAGGACAACACACGAGGAGCAGGAGCGATAATAGGAGCACCAGAAGGAGTCACTTTCAGAACACTCGAGAAGGAGGAACTCACACCGTCAACCTTTGCACTTACACGAAGACTGTATTCTTGACCAGCAACAAGACCGTCAATGAAAGCATAATCTGTAGTCACAGTGTAGGCATTTGCCATGGTTGGTGTAGGTTCAACCGACAGAGTATACGAAGAAGCACCAGGAACAGATTTCCAAGAAATACTGATGGATGAACCTGATACGAGGTTCAATTTCAGATCACTTGGAGCTTCAACTATTCGTCAAAACAAAGAACCAAACGATTACCACAAAGCACAGTAGAAAGCAGCAAAACCACAATAACAAACTAAATCTAAGTCAATGATACCAATTTCAAACCTTCATTCTTCTTGCTTCACGTTTACTGATCTAATCCACATAATCACAAAACAACCGCGGTTCTATTCATTTCTCATTTTCAAAACAAACAACAATTCTAGAGACATAGAAACGATTGGATCCAATGGGAAATTGTTGGAAGCATAGAATTGAAGTCATAGAATCAAAGTCAGAATCGTATTGGTCATGTCAGAAATCGACATTTCAACACTACCTATTTCCAAGATTCGTGCTGCTTTAAAGGATTTGGGACTTTCTGGGTCTGGAACGAAGAAGGAGCTGATTGAACGATATAATGAGTATATGAAGAATCCAAAACCTTCAACAATTGAATCTAATCCTAAAGAGAATGAAATGACTACTGAAACAACAATCACTCGAGAAGTCCAACCTGATGATATTGGTATTGAAAACAGTGAGATACAATTGGTTGGAATTGATTGGGATAGAGGAAATGAAAGAGGAGCTTCCTGTTGAACAACAGACGTTTGAAGTAGACGTTGCAGCGACTGGAGGTGATGTAGAAGGAGTCAATGGTGATACAGCAACAACGGGAAATGATGTAGTGACAGTTGGAAGTGAGGCAACAGGGACTGAGAGTGAAGCAGTAGCAATAGAGACTACACCAACAATGCCTGACTCCACAACAATA
>NW_014568987.1:0-3517 GCF_000743755.1 Blastocystis sp. subtype 4
TATGGATTATTGTATGATCGAAATGGAATGATTGAATATGAAGGACTATTCAAAGATGATGTTGTTATTGATGTTAATGATGATATGAGAATGAAATGGCTTGATGACTGTGAATTGATTGTTACTAGTTGTATTGAATCTCTGATGGTTGATAGTCTTTTCAATCCTGGTATATCATCATTGATATTGAACAATTCATTGATATCAGAAACGAATTGAGATTGGAAATGGTTGTTTGGAGGAAGTAAATCGATTTGAGATTGATGGATTGAATGAATTGGAGACTATCATCATTGGATACAAGAGTTTCGAACTTGATGAGAATACTGGAGAAGGAAGCAAATGTGTGATAATGAATTGTGATCAACTGAGTGAAATCCACATTGGAGGGGATTCATTCTATTGGTATGAATCATTTGAATTGAAGAATCTTCCTTCTCTCATATCCATTCACTTGGATAGTATGGCATTCCAGAAATGTCGTTCAATAGTATTTGAGAGTATGAATGATTGAATGAATGATGAATGAGATCTGATTCAACTTCAATCCATCTTTCTTGGATCATACACTCTTAAAGGTAAAGAAGAAACTGTTGAATCAAATGAATTGATGATGAGGAGTATGAATGATGCTGATGATTGATTGATCAGATCTCCCTTCTCTATCCTCACTCAAAGGAGATGGATTCTGTTTCTGTAGTATAATCAAAGTGATATTGGAGAGTGTGATTAATGATTGAATTTGAATTAGACATTCCATTACTCACTGAAGATGGAATAATGATGGATTATTCGTTTAGTGAGGTAAGAGAGTTGGTCTGTTCAAGTATGATTGATGAACTGATACTGATTGAGATGCTGATTCTATTGAATACTACATCACTAAGAATAATTGTTATGTTTCTCCTTCTGAACACTTACAGTCTCTTCATCCATCAGTATTCTGGATATCAAAATCCAATCAAATGAAGCAGATATCTAAATCTATTGAATCGATTGTGATTCAAGGAGATGTAGGAAACGATAAGATACCATTTAAACTTTCCAATCTTCCTTCTCTCATTACTCTTGAAATGGGACATGATGCATTTGAGTATTGTCATTCGATAGTATTTGAGAGTATGAATAATCGAATGAATGATGAATGAGATCTAACTCAACTTAAATCCATCATTCTAGAATGGGGAGCTCTTGAAGGTGATGCTAGAGAATCAAATGAATTGATAATGAGGAGTACGAATGATGATGATGATTGAGTGATGATTAGATCTCCCTTCTCTGACGCTACTCAAAGGGAATGAAGACAATAATTTCCGTCATGTAGTCAAGGTGATATTGAAGAGTGTGATTGATGATTGGTATTTGAATTAGACATTCCATTACTCACTGAAGATGGAATTCAGATGGATTATTCCTTTAACAGAGTGAGAGAATTGCATAGTTCAAGTATGATTGATTGATTGATACTGATTGAGATGCTGATTCTCTTGAATACTACATCACTAAGAATAGTCATGTAACTCCTTCTGAACACTTGTTGTCTCTTCATCCATCAGTATTCTGGATATTAGATGCCAGCCAAATGGAACAGATTTCTAATTCTGTTGAATCGATCATTATCAAAAGAGACGTTGGAGAGAAAAGCAAATCATTCAAACTCTCCAGTCTTCGTTCTCTCCTCACTCTTGAAATAGGACGTTATTCATTCCAGTATTGTCATTCGATAGTGTTTGAGAGTATGAATGATTGAATGAATGATGAATGAGATCTGAATCGACTTCAATCCATCATTCTTAGAAATGAGGCTCTTCAAGGTGATGCTAGAGAATCAAATGAATTGATGATGAGGAGTACGAATGAATATGATGATTGATTGATCAGATCTCCCTTCTCTATCCTCACTCAAAGGAGATGGATTCAATTTCTACTGTACGGAAAAAGTGATATTGGAGAGTGTGATTGATGATTGAATTTGAATTAGACATTCCATTACTCACTGAAGATGGAATTCAGATGGAATATTCCTTTAGCAGAGTGAAAGAATTGGATAGTTCAAGTATGATTGATGAACTGATACTGATTGAGATGCTGATTCTCTTGATCAATTCATACGACAAAAGAGTAAAGAACTACAGAAGAGAAGTGTTGAGAACTAGGAATTCATCTAACATGTCTTTGTTGATATAAGCATTCTTATACGATAACTGTGACAGATGAAGATTACTCTCCTGTTACTAGCTTCATAAAAGTATAATACTCATAAGAAGTTCTCACAAATATCATAGAATGAGACAACTCATAGTGTACACAGCTTTTGTCTCACGTTGACTCACTACTTCAATCATTCCTTCGATTCTTGGTATTTCTTTGCTTCGGATAGTTAAAGAAGATCTAATGCACATCAATAGACCGTATCTTATACATAGACACACTGACCCGCTATCCATTCATTGATAGAAACAATGAAATAATGATTAAAATGTGCCTACAGTGAGATTGTGAAAGATCTGGATATGATGATTTAATATACAATGCTACAGAATTTTGTTTAATCATCTGAAGATTGTAAGGTCAAATCAATCCCATATTCACTCTTCGTTTAATATTCTCAGAAGGAAACGGGCTCTAAGAGTTTGTAATCACTATTAATCATGATGGGGATATCGTACAATACACCTTTTCACCAATTTGAACTTCAGAAGATCGTTTCCATCATTCTGACAGCTCATTATCACAATTACCAACTCTTGGAGGGAAATATGAACAAACACAACAATGATATCTACTATACACTCTTTCAATTTCTGCAATATCCTCTTCAGTCATAGTATTTCGTTCTCCTAACCTGGTAACATATGCCCTAAGTTCCATTCTCTTGTTAGGATCAGTCATAGTAGAACAGATTGCATATCCCTTATCTTGTAATGCATCAATGGTCCTAGTCATCTTATTATACTCTTCTTGACGAGATGTGATATCTGCCAGGTCCTGTGTAAATCGAGTCACATCCACTTCAGAGAAGACAGCCTGACTACTATTCCACTGAACTAACCGACCACCATCTTTGTCAACCATTTGAAGACTGAGATCTCCATCTTTGTTCATAGTGAAAATGACTCTAAAACGATTCTGACCAGCAGGCTTTGGAGTTACTCCAGTAACGGTGAGTGTTTGAAGCCTTCGACAGTTGCGGACATGTCGATGGTTCCCTTGGAAGATCGATATAGAGACTTCAGTCACATTGTCACGATAGTTTGTAAGATCAAACTGAGCAGAATAAGGAAGAATCGTCCTTCGAGGGATAACAACTTTGAGAATACCCTTTCCAACTCCAATTCCAATATCCGAGGGACAAGTAACACTCACATCAATAGGTCTCATCTTCTTCGGTGTTGAAGGACTAGATGGTGGAGGAGTAGGACTAGATGGTTGAGAAACAGGACTAGGAACAGATACATCAAACTCAATTACGCCTCCTCGACTCAGGAAATATCCATACTTGGTAGCACCATAAGCA
>NW_014568986.1:0-3467 GCF_000743755.1 Blastocystis sp. subtype 4
GATGATGTGTGCTGTGAGGATGATGTCATTGAAGCTATCACTCAGTTCGAGGATGAGGTCCAGTCCACTGAGGTTGCCTCCTTCAACAAGTTCTCTTAAGTGATTTGTTTTCTCTTATTGTTTGTTCAGATTATACTTCTTTGGAAGACAAGTTGTGATTGAAAGAAGGTTTTTAGGTTTATCTTATTGTCAATATGGTTCGTTGTGGTCAAATTGTGATTGGTCCTGCTGGTTCGGGAAAAGTCATAATCAAACTTCATAGTTTATTTCTAGTCATCCTATTGTAATGCAATCAAAGAAGTATGTGCTGATAGCCGTCGTCGAGCCTATATCGTTAATTTAGATCCTGCTGCAGAGCAACTACCATATGATTGTGATTTAGGTAACGAACTTTCTATAGAAACAACAAATAGACATTCGCGACCTCATCTCATTGGATGATGCTGTAGATGCAATGAAACTGGGTCCTAATGGAGGGTTGGTATTCTGTATTGAGTATTTGCGAGAAAACATGGAATGGTTGGAAGATGAACTGTCTCAATTTGACGAAGATGGCTATTTTGTATTTGACTGTCCAGGTACAATTAAGGTACATTGGTTTAATCATTCAGGTCAGATAGAATTGTTTACCCATTTCAGCTTTCTAGGAGATATTACAACTCGTCTTACCGAATTTGGATTCCGATTAATCTCTGTTTACTTGGTATGTCATGATATACTCTTATTAAGGACTAGATGGATTGTCCTTTTATTTCAGATGAATCCAAATATCTTTCGGGTAGTTTGATGGCTCTCTCATCAATGCTTCAACTGGGATTACCTCACTTAAACTTGTTAACAAAGTGTGATCTTGTGACTCAGGATACTTTGGACAAGTTATGCATAATAGAAGATTTGATAGGATAGATATCGATTTCCTGATGGTGATTCTCTTCTTTATCGGCTAAAACAGAAAGATCCAAGTAATAATGATGTGTATAGTAAATTGAAAGAATCTCCTTATACTGGATTAAGTGAAGCCATTAGTAGTCTGGTATGAGTGTATCTGTATATTAATTCTAGTTGGATGATTTCGGAATGGTTTCATATATTGAATGTAGTATTCGAGATGAAGAATTGCTGAATCGTGTATTACTGGAAACTGATAGTCTTCTACAAGTAGGTTCAGGAGAAATGAATCAGTTGTAGTATGGAGAAGATTTGGATATAGAAGATCATATTGATGAGAATGAGCAAGTTGATTAATTATCTGTGTTTCTTGAATGAACAATTATAAACCACTATATCATATCTGACTTTCGTTGAGATAATAACATTGATAACTTGTTGATTTGTTGTTTCCCAGCCAAGATCTCTCCTTCACGGCTTGTTATCTCTGACTTCAAATGTTCAATCACATCTGCTTGCTGACTCATAGTTTCCGTCAGCTGTGTTAATCGATCTCGATTCTTCCGAGTACTCTTTCTTTCATCTTCCAGTTGATTGGACAACACTTGCACTTGTTTGCGTACACGTACCAACTACACCTCATACACACAATTATCATTCACCTCCTCTTCATATTGTCTCTGCTGCATTCGACTCGCTTCCCGTTCTTTCTGTTCTACAGCACTTACTCGATCGGCCACCAGAGTATCGATCTGGTTCTCCGACTCCCTCAACGAATGACGCTCTTGTTCTACTCGTGTCATCTCTTCAGCTAATTTCTGTTCTGAAACTCGCAATTGCGAAGTTAATACCTTTATTTGCTCACGCGATTGTTCACGCAATACATCCAAACTCTCCATGCAACTCCTCAACTCCTCCTCCTTTTCAACCAACTGCATACGTAACTCTTGAGTCTCCCTCTGAGCTTCCTGCTGGGCAATAGATAATTTGGTGAGTTCCTCGCGATGAGCTCTGGTCGTCGAGTCCAGGAACTTCTCTGACACAGATATTTGCTCCTCAACAACATATCGCTTCTCACGTAACACTGCCAATTCATGCTCATATTCTTTAGTTGCTTGCTCCAATGCCAATCTCAGTGATGTTACCTCTGCTGAAGTCTCTTCAGCGATTGACTGAAGTTTCGCTTTATCCTCTTCCATTTGTTTCATCCTTGCTTCATTCGCTGTGAACATCTGTTGGACCATCTCACTGCTACTCTTCTGAACAGACACCAGTTCCTCCTGCAATTTCACTAATTGACTTTCACTCTCTTCCAATCGCTCCTTCTGTTGTTCCATACTCATTCGCATCGACTGGAGCGCCTTGTGGAGAGACTCATTTGTTCGCTCTAACTCCACCATATGCATCTCCTGTTCCGAAGCATCACTAGTTCCAGACGGTTTCTCCTGCACCGATGATTTGAGTTGAGATAATGACTCCCGAAGACGTGTTATCGTTGACTTATCCGAATCTGAAACAGCCAGAAGATTGGCTACCTGCTTGTCTTGGGAGGCCAACATATCACTCTTCACCTTCAATTCCTGCTCTTGGCTCTTGAAACGAGATTTCAATAGACTCACCTTATCTACTGCACTCAAAATGACCATCTCTATCTCTGTTTTCGGATTCTCCGATTCTGAACAATTTTTGGGGAATAACTGCTGTACTGCTGTATAGAGAGTCGGCTTAATCTCGTCTTCCTTCTCGCATGTTACATCAAGATACTGAGACATGCCGATAAACAATGACATCACACAGTTACGAGTATTTGACAATTGTACTTCCATAGAATGCTTTTGTTCCTTGGAAGTCTCTAATTCCCCTTGAACTTGACTCAATTGTGTTTTGAGTTGGTCATTCATCTCAGATTGCGATTTGAAATCTGTTAAACGTCGATTCAAGTTGAATTCCAAGTCTCGTTTTTCGAATTCCATCTTCTTTAGTTCCGCCGTTAACTCAGCTATTTTTATTTGCAACTCAGATGACGATACATCCTTCACCACAACAGATTCTGGCTTAGGTCCAGTTGCCTCTAAAAGCAAACCCTGTTTCTGCATATCATATCCTTATATATCTCATACCTTAATATCCCACCAGCAACGTAAACCATCACTTGTTAAATCGGGTTGAGGATTACTTTCTACAAATGAAGGAAGTATAGTGACACGCACCATCAAATGGTTTAGTCAAATATTGCAAAAAGCCAACAATTGTCGCATTTAAAGAGTCATATTCACTTTTGAGTTCTGTTATATGAATACAGCAACTAGTACAATACGATTATGTTGTCCCTCTAAGGAGTTGTACTTCTTCTTCATCAACTTTAATGCATCCTTGTATTGGGTCACTTGGTTTGATGAAGAGCTCATGTGATGAAATTACAACAATGAAAACCAAAATCTACTAATACAACGAAAACTTGACCTTTTCGGGCGGAAACGACCAAAATAGTTTCCATTTCTGTCGATCATTTCAACTCTATTCTTTCAATTCATACTTCCTTTAGAGACTTGATTCATATGGAAACAAAGAAGAAACAT
>NW_014568985.1:0-3450 GCF_000743755.1 Blastocystis sp. subtype 4
ATATTGATCACAATCAGAAGAACACTTGAGTGAATAATGAGACAGATAGAGAGAATAACCCTGATGTGTACATTCATAACTCACTGGAGGAGATGGTGTGCAGGAGAGAGAATAGAAGAATGCTGAATGATTGCAGGAATTAGAATTGTATGAATAGTATTGGAATCCAAATGGATGAAGGATGATTAGGAGATGAACAGAGATAGACTATGATGTGGATACAAGAAGATCATTCCAAGATGAAATGAAGTTCAACAGAGATAACAGATTGATAAGCAGGAAGAATGATTCCTCGATACTGAGAATAAGAATATGAATTAGTAGCGAGAGTGGAATGATTGATGATTCCATGAGGCATATTGTCTCTGAATATTGAATTCCATTGATATAAGCAATGATACCATGAGAATAGTAGAATTGAATCGATAGAAGCCATTCCAGTGATTCCATTGAATGACTTCCTGAAGTACTGAGTATTGTATGAAGTGATAGAAGAAGATCCAAGAGTGATTGATATCCATTGATTATCATTGAATGAATTGGTATTCCAGAGAGAATGATAACTATCACTGTATCTCCAAGTATCATTCTTATTGATAGGAGAATACAAACCAAATTGATAACTCTCTTCAAATACACCCCATCTCATAGTGTTCTTGAAGATAGTATTATCATTGATATCATTCATTGAGATCCCTCCAAATCCATACCATCCCCCACTAGCTGAATCTTTCATGATAAGAGTGTAGATATGATTAGAAGAAGCATTCAAACAGACTTCATACACATATTCTTGATAACGATTACTGAATGAAGGAGAAGTGAATAGAGTAGATGATCCAGATACAATCTCAAATGACTCTCTTCTAGGATCATAGCCAGTATACTTAGTGATCTTAACATAATCTTGATTAGATGAACATTGAATAGAGTAAGAAAGGATAACTAGAAATGAGAGTAGAATGAAGAATGAAACAGAATGTGAAGAATAGAGTGAGATGATTGATACTACAATCAACAACAATCATATGAAACAATTAGTGATGAAGAAATAAATGGATGAGAATTAATGAAATGATAACAAATTGATATGATTGGGACTGAGTGAGATAGTGATTGACATGAATTGTGAGATATGAATAGAATTGATATGATATGAGAGTGTAAATATAAATGGAAATAAGAAATGAATGATATGATGAATGAATGATGAGAATGATATTCCCGTGATTGTATTCAGTAATATTGAATAGGAATGAAGAGATGATAGTAGAATATAGTAGAATAGTGAGATATGAATTGAAATGAATGAAATGGGCTAATGTGGAATGGCGTAATTGGGGATCTGAATTGTCGTAAGAATGATGCAGAATTAGTATTGATGTTTGATTGATTGTAATGTGAAATGATAGAAACTGATTAGAATCACGGGAATGAATGACTTGAATGATAAGATGAATAGATTGATTGTGAGAGATTAAATATGATGAATGGAATGTAATGATGAATATGAATAGAATAGTTGAATATGGATAGAATGAGTGATAATCATTGTCATCCCCTCCATATGATATTCATTATGATTTCATTAATATGCACTATTCATTAATTCTTAGACTGATATGAGCAACATCAATGTTAGGAATAGTAGTACCTATCTTGAATTCCTTGGTGATTATGAGATGGAGAGTATTGAAATGAAGAATGGTGATGAATTGAATGGAGAAGCGATAATGAGATTGTTGATAGATGGTGAAAGATACGAAATGAGTGTGAATATGAAGAATGGTAAGAAAGAAGGAGTTGGTGAGATACTAAGAGAAGATGGAACACTGTTTATGAGAATGATGTTTGTGAATGATGAATGTGAAGGAGAAGTGATAAGAAAGAACGAATATGGAAGCATAGTGTTAAAAGGGAGAATGGGAAAAGGAAAGAAAGTTGGAATGTGGATAGAATATGATGATTATGGAAATGAGATATGGAGAGGATTCTATCGAAATGGAGTAAAGGATTTGTCTTTGAAAGAACATGAAGGAATGAGTGGATTATGGAGAGAAGTGAATGAGAATGGAGAATTGTTGAGTGTGAGTGAGTATAATGAAGATGGATTATTGAAGAATGGTAAGTGTTTTGAGTATGAAGGAGGAAGAATGGTTAGAGAATGTGAATACAAGAATGGAGTAATGATAAGAGTATTGAGAGAATGGAAAGGAGAATGTATGATTGAATATGATGTGAATGGAATGAGAGTATATGAAGGAAGATTTGAAGGAGATATGATGAAAGGATTTGCTCGAGAAGGTAAAGGAAAAGAATATGGAACTGATGGAAAGAGTGCATTGTATGTAGGTGGATGGAAGAATGGAAAGAGAGAAGGATATGGAAGTGAATTCAAAGGACGTAATCCTGTTTATATTGGAGAATGGAAGAATGGAATGAGACATGGAACTGGAAAGGAATTGAATGAGAATGGAGAAGTGATTAGAAGTGGAAGATGGAACAAAGATGGAATTGAATCAGTTTTAAGCGAATTTGATATTGATTGTTTGAAAGGAGTTGAGAGATTGGAGATAGGTAAACACTGTCACAAGAAGGTAACTCAATTTGTGCTAGATGGATTGAATGAATTGAAGAGTATTATCATTGGAATAGATAGCTTCAGTTATGATAATAGAAAGGGAAGCAAATGTGTGATAATGAACTGTAATCAACTGAATGAAATCAACATTGGAGCGAAGTCATTCCACTGTTATGAATCATTAAAACTGAAGAATCTTCCTTCTCTCATATCTATTCAATTGGATAAAGACGCATTCGAATGGTGTCATAGAATAGTATTTGAGAGTATAAATGATTGAGGGAATGATGAATGAGATCTGATTCGACTTCAATCTATCACTCTTGGAAAATGGGCTCTACTTGGTGATTATGATACTGTTGAATCAAATGAATTGAAAATGAAGAGTATGAATGATATATATGATTGATTGATGAGATCTCCCTTCTCTATCTCTATTCAAAGGAAAAGGTTACAACTTCGTATACATAAGCAAAGTGCATATAGATGGTAATGATTGATAATTGAATATGAAATAGACATTCCAGCACTCACTAAGGATGGAATACAAATGGGAGAGAATGTACTCAGTAGAGTGAAAGAATTGGTTTGTTCAAGTACTATTGATTGATTGATAATGACCAAGAAGAATAGAAACTGTTGCTCGATTATCTAGTGAGCTCTGTTTGTTTGTTCATGATAACCCTTAATCAAAACTATATAAGGATTTTGTTAGAATTAGGGTAGTTGTTTGCTTCCTATTTGTATATGACATACATCAAAACGATACCATGTTCTTGATAGGTGTGATAAACAGAAATAGAGTATTGATAAGAGTATAGATGTAATAAGAATATGAGAATGAAATAAGAATAGATGATGATTGAATG
>NW_014568984.1:0-3489 GCF_000743755.1 Blastocystis sp. subtype 4
CCTTGACATAGGCCAGCTGATTGTAGTATGTAACATGCTTTGACATCAGTGAAACACGATAGTTGTAGTTCAGACCGCGAATATAGTCTTGAACATTATTAACCAGAGTGTTCCAATGATGGTGAACTTCAGGAACATCCCAACCAAAGGAAGTAGCATCCTGAACAAATTCACCAACTATGGCAGCTTGGTGCATTAGCTTCTTGGGAATGCACCCTACATTCACACAAGTACCTCCTAAACCCCAAGTGGATCCATGGGGAGAAGGTTTCACGAAATCGAATAAGGCGACAGTAGCTCCGAGATCTGCAGCTTCCTTAGATGCAGCCAGACCTAAAAATGAGAAGCAAACCCCAAACTAGCTACCTCCTGAACCACCACCAATCACGATTAAATCATAATCATAGGTAGTATTACCATCATCGTTATCTTCTTGAGATTGGAGACCCATTATCTCAATCGATAAACAAATAATGGGAGAAAAGGGATACATATTGATTATCAAGGTCACATGGAAGCAACTGAATCACTGAACATATGGAACAAACAGATTTTAATCCTCTTCTGAATCACTCTCTTCTGAATCGCTTTCTTCTGAATCAAAGACATTTTCTATAGGAAATCGAAGAATAGCTGCAATCCCAGTTAACTACGAATCACACCTTAAGTCAACTGTTACATTATTCAACTGCTTTCCAGATGGATGTAGCGAACTGAACAGATATGTTTTCCCTCCCGCTTCACGAACTTGGTCCATGAGTCCAATCTACAGTTTACAAAGGCAACTATAAATACAATTCGCCTTCGAACTTCCGCAGATTTCCCTCGAATTAACAAATCACTGATTAAAAGTGTTTCAACGGCTCCTTGCTCGATACAGTACGTCACACTTTTCTCTCCATACGATACACGATCAGGATTCTCTCGGAACACTTCACCGAACTTCTCTAATACTGCAACCTACTATTATTACCCAATTCTCATTCTCACTTCTTCTGCAAACTTTACATCGTTCAGCTTACTCATAACCTTTTCATCTTTCAGAATCTCTTGCAATGCATACACATGTCCCGAATTACTGTGGATGCAGATGAACTTTGCCAGTTGGAAATGAAGCTTCTTGTCAGTACGAAGACTCTCTGCATCCATATATTTGAGGAGGTTCTGGTTCAAGAAACCGCTACTACAAAGAAGAATCACCTTGGCCTCATCAAAGTCCACAATCTTCATAACTGCATTGTATACCATACCAAAGAATGCTTGCATCGCCTTTTCACTCTGAGTTGAACCTCCACGACCTTTTCCAGGAATCAGTTTCTCAATGCTACTTTTCACCAAACACATGCTATTTCGAATAATACAGATGTTTGCTAGACCCTCCTGTAAAACAACAGCATAGACTTTGGCGCTTTGATCTTTCTTCACGATCTCACGAAGTTTGGCAATGTATACAGAATCCCAGTAATCCTTTGACAGGGTAAAAGGAGAATGTTCCTGAATCTCGATTGTATGGCGAGCTCCCAACTACAAGTCACTCCGATAACTAGGAAAAACAGCAACGAAATCATTAGCTTCAAGATTTGTTCCAGACACACGAAGTGACGAACCTTCTCCATCGTACTCCAATTTGGTAATCTACTTCATCAGAACTGTTTACAAAGTCATACTTTCAGACTGAGTGTGAGAACCTTCTTTGTAACTGTTACCACATCAGTTGCCGAGGTTGATTTCACCTTTCTTACTGTTTTCGACTTAATCACATCGCCTATACTCAGAAGATTATATCTACACATCATTCCAAAGAGGAAATCCGACACTTCCCAAATATCTTCCTCATCTTCAGGAGTAATTGTGATGGATCCGATACCAGTGCTTTCAATAATCCGATTGTTTTCTATTCTCATGGTATAAGTGGACGATCTACTTCTTAGCTACAATAAAAATCAACACCTTTGAAAGATAAGTACGATAAACAAATTTCAAGGACCACCCCAACCAGAGACAGAAAATATATGATTCATCAACAAAGACTTTATGATCCCTATCACAACACTTAAATAGAATCAACAACAAACAATATGCGTAAAGAAACTAGTGCTTTCCTTCATCGAAGATCTGAGAGACAGATTGCTTTCCATGAATAGCACGAATAGCATCAGCAAGAAGTGGAGCCACTGACAACTGCACAATCTTGGGGTTCTCCTTAGACTGGGATGACAGAGGAATGGTATTCAACACAACCACTTGCTCCAACACAGATTCTGAAATGTACGTATTAGCAGCCTTACTGAACAAACCATGAGAAGCGAAGGCAAACACACGACGAGCTACAACTTATTCTCTTTCTTCACATTTACCTCCATGTTCTTTCAACTGATTGGCAGCCTTACACAATGTGCCAGCAGTATCAATCATATCATCCACGATAATACAGTCACAGTCATCAATTGTACCCACCAAATCCATTGAATCAATCTGTCCAGGCTTGCCACGTTGTTTGATGATCATTGCCACACCAGCATCAATGTCGTACTTCGTCATCATACCATCACGGAACTTCTTCACACGATACACACCACCTGCATCAGGGGATACAATAACAGGCTTATGTAACTCCATTTTGGCAAAGTAATCAACACCCACAACACCACCTTGAAGATTGTCCACAGGCACACGAGGACCGAAGAAGCCCTGAATCTGACCACAATGAAGATCAACTGCAACTACACGATCCACACCCATAGCCTCCAGAAGACGAGCCACATCAGCAGCTGAAATAGGCACACGAGCAGCCATCTACAATTCAATCATTCTCCTTGCTCCCACCTTACGATCCTGACGAGCATAACCATAATAAGGAATTACAGCAGTGATACGACGAGCACTTGCGCGACGAGAAGTGCTAATCATAAGCATCAACTCCATGAGATTGTCATTGATGTTCGGAGGACAGGTGGACTGGACGATAAACAGATCCTTACCACGAATGTCCTCGTTGATGTCAACAACCACTTCTCCATCAGCAAAACGACCAATCTATCGTTTAAATCAATCCGTATAACTCAGATACACGACAAGAACCAAGCTGAGTACCTAAATCCTTTACAATCTCTTCTGCAAGAGGACGATTGGCATTTCCAGAGAATACACGCAGATTACTCTTCAGAGTATCTACAAGAATCAGGATCCATATAGAATTCGAGTACTTCTCTTAATCTCAGCTGTTTCAGCAGGCTATACGATAAGAAAACACACAACAATCAGTTCCTACTGTTTCAGCATGGACAGTCTTGAAAGTCTGATAACCAACGAAAGTCGCAAGAGCCAAACCACCAGCAGCCTACTCCATTACGTTCAGTTCTCTGACATTCCTACAGCAAAAAGCGAACATTTGTTATAGGTTTTAGAAGCAGTGGTAGCCATGTTCATTTGAGAGACACCACTTCTCATGGCCATCCGGGAGACACGCTGGAACACGTTTCTGGAAGC